>NC_073704.1:10519358-10822388 GCF_023634085.1 Falco cherrug | reverse complement strand
AGAGGTCCATCATCAGAAAAAAACCCCACTCCTCCCAAGCTATATTTCTAGGCTGACGGACCTCACAGCTAGTATTTCTCATCCATACTGCCCAGATCTATCTGTAGCTATGGAAAGAATGGCTCCACAGAGCACCAGGGACAAGCTGGGCTTTCAGAGTTGCCATTTTCTTTACTTCTAGGCTGGGATTAGTGGTGTCTGAGGATGGGGCATGGCGGGAAACACTGCCCTATAGCTCCCTTTCAGATCTTTAGTGGAAACTGGTATCAGATCGGTGGCACATGTACAGGCTGCCCTGCCCCAGCACCACATCTACACAGGTGCCCTTTGCATGCAGCCTCTGGAGTTACCAGCTGCGGGACAGGAAAAGACAGGTATTTCCCCATTAATTCAGGAAATAATTGGAACAAGATCATTGCTTACAATTCCTGCAGTCAAGAAATGCGTTTTCTACCGAGTGGTTCAACCAGGGTTAACGCAACCTTTCTTTGTACACAGAAAAGCATTCCTGGGCTGAGCTTAAGGAACCTGAAACAGACCCACCCGGTGGCTCTTACTGCTGATAGTCGCTCCGATTTATTTCCATTGCTCGCTACCTGTGAGAGATGACCTGTTCGAAAGCAAGTTGTAAATACTCCGCTACATCTGAGTGAATGGCAATGTAAGAATCCCTCCTGGCTATTTTGCACAAAAAGAAAAAAAATGAAAAGAGCTGAAGAAGGAAACTTAAAAAGTAGTTGGTTTCAGTCAATTATGTTACAGCAAGTCAATCAGATCCAGCATTCATATCTGTTTGAAATAACCCTCAGGTAGATAATAACATCCAAGACAAGTATCACTGAAAGAGATTAGGAAAAAATAAGCTGTTGCTGTCTTTCATTTAGTGCGTTGCTTTGTGCTTTGAACAAAGGCTGATACACACTCGGATACCTGCTCTTGAAAAGTTAGTCACTGCTCTTCTGCTGCACAGGCTACGATACGGGAAAGGAAAACGTTTACAAATAGGAGACTACAGTATAAAATCCATAAAAACTGACAGTGCTATGCACAGATACCATTGTAGAACGAGAGAATTAATTACACCCAGACAACACGCTTCTGCTGATGCTCTCAGCTACTGCTTTGTGCTGACAGAATGCAGTTTGCGTTCCGAAAGATCTGCTTTCCCCCCAAACCTGTAATTACTCATTAAAAAGCCTGACCCTCATCTTTTACAACACAATACAGTTGAATGTTTGCCATGATTCTGCCACGTGCATTTGCCCGACTTCTTTCACCAAAGCAGCAGCTATACCCCCTAAGGCAAACACAGGATCTGGGGCCAGCCAGGTATTTCTGCTGATCAGATTAAAGCAGCCAAACAGCTCTGCTCTCGGTTTTACTTTTTTTCTTTAACCACGGTGAAACTTCCTTTGGCAAAGAGACAAAAATCTGGCAAAGTTGCTCAGAACAGCTCCTCTAACTCTTCTGGAGGAAGCGTGCAGAATTATGGGCTGTCTTCCGAAGACTGCCACCCCCAGCAGGGAAAAGGAGCAGCTAACCAGACGCCTCAGCACCACGCAGGCCCACACAGTGCAACACAGGTCAACTGCTGGCACAGCAGGGAACCTAAGGGCCGCTGCTGGCAGCTGCAACTCAAACCAGAAGCTCAGGGAAAAAAAATGCCCACTAGTGAAGCTGCAGTCTGTTGAGTTTCCCACCATCACGAACTACTGCGCTCGTTAACCCTCTGTTATCCCTCTGCTGTTGAAGGCACAGCTAGCAGGGCTCAGCAGAGCTCAGCCTGGCTGCGTGTCACAGCCCCAGCGTAAGGCAGCTCCCGTTCTGGCCTTCACGCTGCCTCACCACAAGGAACCGCTGCATTTCCATGCCACTTGATATGTTACATCACACCCACAGTCAACAATTAGAATGAATAAATAATTCAAGTTTTTTTAAGAAACAAAATGTTAAAATGTTAAAAAAGACAATTATTTACATTCTGATTATTTGATGGGCTTGTTTCCAACACCAGTACTACTTAATTACCAGAGAAACAAACGGGCCTCACCTCCCGTGAGCCGCTACATCCCAGCACCATCCCTCCGGGTCTGGTGGTGTGCCCGCTTCTGCCCCAGCAGCCTTTGAGTGCACCTCTTTGAATTCAAACGCATAAGCTGTACCAGGATTTAATTTTATTTTTTTCTCCATTAGGAGTTACTCTGTTACAAGACCTGCTCAGGGACCAATCACCCCCTTTCTCTACCTACCTATGTACCTGAGCTTGTTCTGCGCTGAAACAGGACATCCATGATCCTCTGCCGGTCTTTGTCTCCAGGCAGCTTGGCAAGTGCATCCCAACCTGGCAGACCTTTGTCTGTGCTTCAGACAACACCCTGTGAGCACTACCGTGGGCAAATCTTCCCTGGAGTGGTGTCTCCAGGACCTCATACCACTCCCCTGTGCCCTCCTGCCCCCCGCCTCTGTCTCCTGCCAAGATCTTGAGGCCTTATGGGAGGGCACCAGGAGGAGGCAAGGCCTCCCAGATGCATGATGTTTTTGTAACCATCTGTCCCACTTTACTGGTCTGCTGGTCATTTTGTTCTGCCATCAGAAACCACCTTGGTACCACTTGACCCAACGTCTCCTTTTAATAGCTTCAAAGATCTGTACTTGTTCTTGTTGTTTTCAGACTCTTCAGCCACGTACTCGGTTTAGAGGTTTAACATCTGCCCCTGCTGGTTCAAGCTGGCCTGAATACACCTGAAGCAGAAACAGGCTGTTGGCTGAACCAGCCTTGACCTAGTGATCACACACAACAAGCATATCAACCAACCCAGGTTTGAAATCTCCTCATACCTTTGTCAAGCTGACCTTCAGCCACCAAGATTTGGGTAACTATTCCTTGTTTCTTACTCCTTCCTCTCCTTGCTAGGATTAAAGGTGGCAAGCTGTTGAGGTGGCAGGGATTTGGAGGAGCCTGATGCCATTTCTAGACCAGTGATTGTTGCTGGTTGTGTTGTCAGGTTAGGTCACCCCAAAGATCTCAACTTTAACAGTACCGAAGTGCATAAACTGAAATACTGTTGTATCACCTAAGTTTGCATCCACCAGGTATTGTTTCTTCCCCTTTAAAAGCCTTGTGGATGAAGATATAGGCAGACCTTCAAAGGTACTTAATAGTTCCTTAAGATTGTTGGTGGGAACTAGGTACGCAAATGCTCTTACACACATGGGTCTTGGCATGTCAGGAGCAAGCCATCAGTGTCTCTGGCCCTTACGCCTCCCTTCCCAGCTCCATCTGCCTCAGGTTGCTAAAACCATCCAGAACTCTGGCTGAAAGCATTTCCGAAGAGGAGCAGGCCATGGGGTGGGGTGGGGGTGTCTACCTAAGAAACGAGGTCGATGAAAGCAGAACTAAGTGCGAGGAGACTGACTCATACTTACTTGCATTTTTGATGGAAAACTCTGCAAGTCATGCACATTTTGACTTCTCAAACCCCATATGCACCGCCTTCTCTGCCAGAGTAATCCTCCTTTTAGAAAAAAGTACTCCGTACTGTGCTGCAAGCCAGAACAAGCCATTTGTCTCCTCCAATCCCTTTCAGAGCTTGCTCTGCTGTCCTTCACATGGCAGCAGTAAGAGCTGCTTGCTCTGTCACTGTATTCTCTGAAGCAGTCAATGCAATGGCCTCTCAGAACTGGTAGACATTGTTCCAAAGACTTGATTTGCTTCATTTTGGCATTCCCACAGTCATCCTTTACATATAATTAATTCTTTTTTAATTTAAAATTAACATTTTGCTGGTCACTTCCATATTGCTTCATTCAAAATCCAGAAAACAGTTCAAATAAAATCGGAGCATAAGTGCAAACTAACTTTCCAGTGAACCGCTATGTGCGTTTTCTCCAGTCCAGTGTCTGTCTTCCAGTTTAAAGGACCCTTCCCACCACCACCCCACAGAGCACCAGCAGACTTCATGACCCATATCAAACTCTCCAGTTCTCCATCTTGTCTTCAGTGTTGCCTGACAGCATCCTCAACTCCCTTCATGATCACGAAGAAGAAAAAGAGGGAAGAATTTGTTTAGGTCTTATTATGTATTTATAGTCAGCAGGTACAAAAGAGGAAAGCAATGCTTTTTGCATACAAATCTTGGTTTCTTGGCCTGTCTTTTAGCTTCAAAAAGAACATGTTGGAGGCGTGGTTTTGTTACTCTCTTCTGAAAGGGTTTTTGTGTTTAAAGTGTTTGTCACGTTGGCACATATACAAAAATGGTCGTGTCGTGTACCAGTTCTGAGCGGGAGTCTCTGTGGTTAGGAATTGGCACAAAATCATGGTGTGGCTCAGAAAAAGGGTTTTGCCATACATTAGAGTCACATCATCATTTCTTGGAAAGCCACGATGAAGATCTGAACGATTACGAAAAGCCAGGTTAGCCATTTTCAGTTGGTGGGATAGAAAGTGTTAGAGAAAGAAATTGGATTCTCAATCTCAATTACTATGCTATCACACATGATATAAAAATTGTCCATTTTTCCCCCAATGGAAACTGCACTGAGATTTCCAGAAATGCTGTACAGACTCTCATCAGTTCCTGCTGAAAGAAACAGCCTCTCTGTGGCTTTCCCTAGTGTCTGACGAATTGCTGAGAACTAGCTGAACAGCAGGCAACACTGCCACTGGCCTTTACTGGTACTGTCTGGCTTCTCTGACCATCGGAACCTCCGCATCTGCGGAAAGTGAGAAATGCCAGATCGTACACGCCTTCTTTCAGTCTCTTTCCTTCCTTCCTTCCTTCCAGGTTCCCAACCCAATCTGCAAACAACTCCAAGACATCCTTTCACTTAGAAATATCAAAAATGAGTGAACTGGCAAGAGGAGGAAGCTCATGGGAGAAAGACAGGGAGGGAGGGGAGAGAGAGAAAAGGAGAGCGAGAGAGAAAGCGTGAGGCAGCTAGAAGGGGTTGCCTTTCCACTTCCGTAAGACCGCGGTCACTACACCACTGTATTTCGGTGTCTGTAGGGCGGCGGGGGCAGCACAGTGCCAGGCTTCAGGGAGAACTCGGAGAGGTATTCAGGATTCTCTGCCACAATGGGCCGGATCCGTCCATTCTGTTTGTAAAAGTATTTTGTGCTGTACTCTTGCAGGTAGTCCGGGTGCTGGAGGGTGCTTCGTGGGGGCAGGCTGTGGTTCCAGTAGTCTGGGTTGTCAAAGGCCTTCTTGGCTTTCTCCGGCAAATTGTTCTTCAGGTACTCAGCATTTTCCAAGGTGTTTGCAAAAGTGTTGAGGTACAACGGCTCGTTCACGTACTCATCCTCTGCTTTGGGCTGCCCGTTCGGAGCGTTGTGATACTCTGGGTTGTCCACAGCTTGGAGATCTCCATTCTTTCGTCGGGAAACAAATGGGTTCTCTTCCACAGGGTTTAGGTAATCTAAGGTAAAATAAAATTAAAAAAAAAATCAGCAAAGGGAGGGAGTAATCCATCCATATAGCAAGCATCATGTGTACGTTACTACCAGGCTTTACCAGAAGCAGTACTTGCACTTGTGCATCCTCCATCCCAGCCATTCATAGAACTCCAGATGAGTTCAGGTACCAACTACGTTGAACACACACACTTGCTATGAGTGAAGAATTTGCAACCTAAGCAGACAATATGGGTTAAAATGAAGACCCTGGAAGATGAAGTGACTCATCAAACATACTGGTAAACTAAACTAAAGCTCTCGCTGAGTCACAGCCCATGTACCTTGCGTGATCCTGGACTTCTCTCGGTGTATGATCGACAAACACACCAAGCGACTTCTGCCTCTGCTGCTGACTCTCTGTTGCAGCCTTGGGCATATCAGTCAAACCCTCTGCTCTGCAGTCTTTCCATCCAGAAAGCTCTATAGAAATCTTAGTTAAGCCTCTCTGCACAAAAACCATCCCCCAGGGCTAACTTCTAAGACAGCTTCATTTCTAACAGAACAATTTGCCTGATTAAAAACCTTCCATCCCTGAAGGACAAAGGGCCTCGAAGTGTTATAAAAAAAATGATTCAAATGAGCCTTGGAAAGAGTACAAGAGAGCCTTACATCAGCTCCAAAACAGGACTTGGAGCAGGTTACAGTCACTTCAGATCACTTTCTGTGGATTAACACTACAAAAAATCGTAGCTGAATTGCAGAGAGGTTTTAAGGCATATGGAGTTTGCATGGGAAGCTAGACAGGAGGTGGGAGGGAAGAGAAACCCAGACATTGGCTGTCCTAGGTTAAAAATGCATGCTTAGTAAGGTCTCTTCCCCGGCCACACACAAGTGACTGAGCCACAGAGCGATGGATGCATTGAGTGTCGTGTCCTGCCCTGCTCTGTGTGTAATGAGGTCTCGCAGCGAAGCAGAAAGCCAGCCAGCCTGGGCAGGAGGGAGGCCACTGCCACTGCACGTGGGCTGCAAAGGCAATGGCTTGGAGGTGAGCCAGGGACAACAGTGCCTGGGGGTGGGACCCCTGCAGCAAGGTATGTCAAAAGCATCCAGTTCATTCAAGGCTGGAAATCATCAGATCAAAACCACTCCAGTATTAATTCTGCTTTCCTTCTCATAGCCTAGAGGTGCCTTACAAAACAGGGTCTCCGTGCTGCTGCTGTTAGTGAGGGATGATCTCTCAGCTGATCTGTGCTGCACAGGGGTGCCAACACAAGACCTCCATTTCCAGTGGCATGGCTCTGGAGACACCTCCACACAAAGTCCTGCCTGTTTTAAGAGGTTGGCTATGTCCTCACCTCAGCTCTGTCCTTATCCAGGACAGGGCCAAAACTATTAAATGCAAAAGTTCAAGACTTAGCGAGTACCTCTGAGCACTTAGCTAAACCTTCGCTGAACCCAGGATGAAGAGGCACATGCGCCTGTACCAACCGCAGAGTGGGAACATTTAATTTATTTTTTTTCAGGCGATGACAGCCAAGCAGTGCTTTGATTTGAAACCCCCAGCTGACAGTGCGCAGCACTGTGGCCACACTGCAACATCCTTGTGCCTGTGCCCAGTGACACAGGAAGGAGGTGCTTTCTCCTGAGCTGCTGCAGGAGGGCTCAGGCAGCATCTGTGAAGTGTTTAGGTCCTTCAGAACAGTGAAGATCCCCAGGGTGAACCTGTATGTGAACATATGTGTGGGCTTACACTGAAGCAAACTCGCAGCATCAAATCTCTGGTTGCAAGGGTGGTTGCAGAAGAGCAGGGCCATAAGTGCACTCCCACAATTGCTACAGCCATGGGTCAAGCCTCAGGGCTCCCTCTGATTCCACCATGTAACACCAAGGGTAAGTGGCTTCCAAATTCTTAGCAAACACAGCAGTTACTTGGCATTTACATTTGCATTAATTAGTTTCTTTAAAGCTAATGCAAAGGTTTGAAAGCAAATTACTAATGACACATCCCCTTACATCTAAATGACTGCTGTCACTATTTAAAAAGGAAGAAATGAATGACAGCGAACTGGGAAGCATAAAAATCTGAGCTGGCACAGATCTAGGCAAACTTCACCTTGCAGTGATGGTCTCTGAAGCACATCTTGTTCTTTCAATCCTAAACTTCTCTTGGGTATAAAATGCCAGGTGTGTGTATTGGTTCTGTGATATGTTCAACATGACATTTACCAAGCACAATGCCATGAAGATAAAGAAGATCAATAAAGAAAGCAAAGTGGAGAATACGGCTGGCCAAAGATAGATCCTTTTCTTGGAAAAAAACTGAAGATTTGTGTTGGGATTACAAGAAGGTTTGGCTTTTTTTTAATTCCCGTCTCATTTCCCAGAAAGAAAACTAAAAGGGGGAAATACCAGACTTGACATATTGGCACATTTAAGCTCTTCTAAGTAGAAAATTAAGCAAAGCAAAATGAATTGCCATGCAAAGAACTATTAACCTAGTCAGAATGTTTCAACCTTGCTGGGTTACTCAATAAAGCCATTTTTGGTGAAAAGCTGCTGACACAGAAAAAGAGAGAAAGCAGTCAGATTAGACCAGGAGTTTCTCCAGAAAGATAATTTTTTACCTGTTTTAGGTTTGTCTCGCATCGGCGTCATGTAGCCATCCTCATCCAGCTCTCCTCGCACGACCCGCTCGGGTATGAAGACTGTGGGATCAGCGCTGTACCTCTGGGTGCTGCTGTCCTCTTTTGACAAGGTTGCCACTTGTTTCCGTAGTGTGCCATTACAGCAGGTGTCTTCAAAGATCTCAGCAGTGGCCCCTTGAGCAACTGGTGCTTCTGGTATTATGCAGCCAGGAGCTCTGTATGGCATCGGCACTTCTGCAGCATAGCCACCATCTCTATACACAAACTGGTTCTGTTGAAAAAGAAAAGGCAGCATGGGAAAGGAGGCTCCGAAGGGAGAGAATATTCAACACTATGTCACCTCTGTGGCTCCTGTGCCTTTCCGGCCTCAACTGCTCAATGACGCATTTCACGGGGCAGGTGTACCCTTGTCCATCCTGCAGACTGCTGCATTGCCAGCTCTGCGGCACCAGCAGCAGCACAGGCTATGCTGCGGACTGGCAAAGTATCTGTCTGCCCAGTGGCGCTGAGCTGGCTTCCCCTCCCAGGGACTCACCACCAGAGCAGCGAGGGGAGCAGGGAAGCAAGCTGGCTGCTCAGGGCTGGAAATGGGGCAGGAAAACTTGTCTCCTGCCTAGACCTGTGGAGGCTGGATTTACACAGCTGCAAGAGGCAAACAGGCTATCTCTTCTATTACTTTGGCAATCTCCCCTGGTTTCTGAACAAAACCCTTAAACCTCATGTTAGGGAAATCTGCAAAGGAGACGGGATAGAGGACACGATCATGTCTGAACTCTGTTTATTCTGGGGGGGGCTACTTTTAGGGTGTCCTACAGCAACAATCACATGGCCGCCCAAACACTATGCAATTCCACCAGGTAGTGCATTTCAGGCTGGTGAACTGTGTTATGCTGGTACCTCAACTCAACGGTTCAACTCGACCTACCATTTTGCTTGTCAGCTAGGGTGTGCAAGGAAATTTTGACCTATAAATAGGAAGGAAGAATGAACAGATTCATCCAAGCCTGTTACCTAAATGCTCTTTCAAGAAAAGTTAGCAGAATTTTAGGTGTGGGTCCATAGAGCTTGCACATGAATCCAGGCTGAGTAGAGATCTTGACTATTTGATTGCTTATATACACACTTCATTCACTGTTAGCTTTTCGGCTAGGAAAAAGGGGTCTGAAACAGAAAGTACGAAGCGAGGGAAGGAGGAAATCCTAAAGGATGAAGGCTGAATGTGAAATACTTACTCCTGACATAGGGGTGTAGGCAGGAGGAGGGCTGTGTCCAATTTCACTCTAATAGGAAAGAAAAATGGAATGATGGATATGTAATAAGAGGTCACACGAATGAAACAAGTCACATGAGCTGTGAGCTAACAGGGAGAAACATGCACATCGGATTTCCTAACTGAATCCAAAATCAAAGAATTCAGTCATGGCAAACACCTCACCAACATCGACAAACTGTGTGCCTCACCAGTCTTAGGGAGGGCTGCTGAGTTCCTCTTGCTGGGTAAGGGCATGTGCCATGTGACACCTGCTGACAGCTCCCGTATACCCTGCAAATGTCTCCTGTTTCGTTTTTGGAAAGGCAAATTGTACAGAAAGAATGACAGACGATGCAATCAACTTCAGAGGAAATACAGGGCAGGAGAAGTGCAGAAAGCAGCGTCCAGCTCCAAGACAAGGCTTGCTTTCCCAGGGACAAAGCAGGAGAGGAATAACTGGGAGGTCAGAAGGGTGCAGGACTGTAATTAGACGGTCACAGCTAGCTTAGTATCCCAGTAAAAACAGCCCCTAAGTTCTGGTAAACCCAAATATCACTGCGGCACCTGGATTTCAAGACTCCAGTGTGCCACGGTCCTGCTCACCCTTCTAATGTCACCTACGTATCACAGGCTAAGGGGTTTTACTGAGAAGTCTGCAGTATCTATGCAGAGATCTTCATTATGATATTGGTTTCTGGAACCATTGTACACTGGCCTGTGGACCCTGAACTGCTGTAACATGACCAGCACAGCATCTGCATTTATATAATATATAATAAATATATTACTGCTTCTCAAAACCAGCCTGTTTTTTATTGAAGAAATGCTGATTTTTTTGAGGAAAATAAAACCACACCAAAACAAATTTTATTTTTCATGGGGGTTTCTAATGCCAAAAAGTTACTTTTTACACTGAAAGATCAGTTCATCATAATTTCTTTGTTTCCCATTTTATTTCAAAAACTTTATTACATTTCATTTATCTCCTAGTTGGGGGAGAGAAAAAGGGTTTGAAGAAAGAAGGTCTAAACTTGAGATAAACTAGAAGGAAAAACTGCCTCTGGAAAGACGTCTAACCACCCTGAGAATACTCTGCTTTAAAAAATTATCTCGGTAACCAAAACCTGTTTCAAAACCACATCCACACCAAGAAACATATCAAAATTAAAAGACAACATGCATCCTCACATAGTAAGGATTGGATGTTCTACAGTCAATCTTTCCCTTATAAATTCCTTGACAAAACATCAGGATGATGATGATGGTCACTGTCAAATTGTCTTATTTTATAAAGGAATGTTTTGTGTTTAAGCAAAATACCTGCATCAGGAAAAAACTTTAAAACCCCCTAACTTTTTAAAAATGCATACTGTCTGCCTGAAGACCCTTTTCTGGTGATGGAGAATACACCCATTTCTTTCTATTTGAAATACCGCCACAGGCATTTGGTTACTCAGATATAACACCTCCTGAGGTGCAAATGCAGTGATGAGCCATAGCTAGAGATACACTTTTCACCAGCCCCATGAAAATTTGTCCTTATTTAGCCAAGTTATGACTTAAAAAGACTCCAGGTTGCAAATTACAAAAGCACAGGAAAACCTTTGTTAGCTGAATTGTCTATCTGCACCACCCATTAGCAAAGCTTGAGCAGGACTCTCTCTGTTTTTCCTGAGCGAAACTAGATGCTGGAAGGAAACACAGGAGGGGATCTATCCCATGGTCTCAATAATCCCCCTGGCCAGTGCCCAGGGAGGAGGAAGAGAAGAAAATAGCAGTCTGAGCAGATTGCGGAGCAGTTGAGAGGCTTACAAGGAAAGTGATGCTGGAGGAGCTGGCAGCAGGGATGGTCAGGAGCTAGGGAATGGTGCCTTGCAAAGGAACAGAAGGCAATGGCAAGTGAAAGAGACTGTGAGGTGCCAGGAAGTAGAAAGGGCTAGCACGTGACAGGAGGCTGAGTAGGAAGGGAGATGGTAGTAAGACCTAAATGCAACAGGGAGAAACAGGAAGCACAAGGACAAAAGACAGTCTGAAAGCACTGAAATACTTCTCTAGAGGCTGGAGCTGAACTTGAATCTCCTCGGCTGTCAGCAAATCGCTCTTGAACCTAAAAGCCCAATGCAGGCCTGGTTCAGCTGGCGCAGAGGGAGCTGAGCAGCCACTGGTTCTCCCTTAGCACGAGTGGTAGAGCTTTGCTCTGTGCAGCCAATGGGAGCTCCATCGGGAGCTCCAGGGGCTCTGTGCATGGGTAATAGGGCTGAGGGAGGAGGGGCTGAGACACCACTGAAGTCTAGCCTAACTGTGACTCACTTCATTAAGCTTTTGCCAAAGAGCTCATTATATTTGAAAAGCAGAGCTTAAACTTAAGCCCAAGGCCTGGGAGGAACTTTGGCTTCTCTGGCTCAGCTGTGGCTGCTGACAGCCAGAGAAGCCAGGATGATGCCAACTGCAAAGAAAGTGCTGTGTAAGGCAGTACAGACAGATGACAGAGGGCTTGGCTGGATCAGCCTGGAAGCCTCAGTGCTGCCCCAGCCAGGCATGGTCTCCTTCTCTCAGTCAAGAAAAGTGTACTTGTATCCAGAAAAAGCCAAGAGATGTTCACAAGGAGGGAAGGAAGAACCAAAGTCAGCAGTTACCTTGCTGAGATGATCGCACTTGAGAGTGAAGAAGATTGTAACAGGAGAGGGAACACTTTACTGGAGATTACTTTTTAAAAGGGAACAGACATCAATACACATCTGGATACAGACTGTGCAGCAAGCATGTAACTTTGCAGTCTTCTGCAAAAGGCTTGTTTGGAATAACTGGGAAAGTCCCTTTAAACAGGGAACACAGTGAAAACTGGAGATGCTTTGATTGCAGAGGTCAAATCCCCCCCCGAAATCCCTCACCTTTCTTTTGCACCACAGACTTACAGTCCACTTGTAATGACACATGGGCAAGGACAGGTTGCAACTCATAATGTGTTAGACAAATGGATTAAAAACATCCCACGAGCATGCCAGATGCTAGTTCGAAGTCCTGCTGATGGCTAAAGGATGTTGCACTGCAGGAAACTTAATCTGCCTTCTCCTTGCCCTCTGATCTTGTTTTTACTTGAATTCAGGGAAGCTTTCTGCCTACTCCAAAAAGATGGAGGAGGAAGTTGTGAAGACAGATAAGTAGTAAACTGTGGTCCATAGAAGATGGTGAAGATTTAGGCACACTGATGATTACAGGTAGGTTCCAGAGAAGAAATACAAAGCAGTGACTAGAAAGTCAGCTCTCTCAACGGTGAGGAATCCCAAAGCTCTACTGGGAATCCTCTACCTCTCTGTAAAGTTCTCCAGCTTCCTTCCCTCCCGCCTGCAGGCTACGAGACTCTGAAGAGGGGGGTTGCTTCTTTTGATTTCTAAGGTGGCTAAAGCCCTCCAGCTTATGCAAGAGTGAAAAGAGCTGTAGCAATATTGTCTTAGTATTATGTGCTGGGGATTAGAGTTCACTGCTGTCCACTTTTTACAGACACTAAACCAGTGACTGTAACGACTCCTTTTCTATTTGGTACTACACCATGCTATATTACGCACTTTTAATTTACATCTTTCTATTTTCACAGGGGCACTCCCATGAATTTCAACTTGTGGTTCACTGATTCTAGATGAATAAGGGGAGGGTTGTCTTGAACTCCTTTTAGTTCACAGCTCACAGGGATCTCTTAAAAGTAACTTAGGAAAGCAAGTCTTTTGTCAACATGTTTGACTTCAGCACACAGGGCTATGCGCCTCTGCCAGTAAATGTTTAGATGATTAGCAACTTAAAAAAAATACTGTTCTAGGATGGCCACATTATCTATCCGTGGGCAGGCTTTGCTCCACCCTCATCACAAAAGGCTAAACCCACTGTCCTAGCTTTAAATCTTCTTGGCCAAGACTCTAAGATTTAATCACACACTATGCAACTGTAACAACATAATAACAGGCCCTCTTAGACTAGCCCTGTCCCAAGATGTCAGGAGAGACTGGACTAGCATTAATGCATTTATTTTTGCTGACAAGACCCTTCCCAGTCAGTGACCTGCCCACTAAGATCACAGTAATGGTATTTTCTTCATGCCACCCCTTTAGCTCTGTATTAAACATAGGTATCGTGCAACAACATGCTTAACACAGAACCTTACATCTTGGCTCTTCCCCAAACCACTATTGTCTGTACATTTTTTTTTTCTTTACTGTTTTCCCCATGAGTTAATACCCTGTGGCCACTGTTCCAAAAAAAAGGAGGCAAAGCAAACAGCTGTCATGCCAATTAGTGGGGCTGAAAATGTGATATAAATGTTTAAATGTCTTTACATTGCCTGCTAATTGCAATGTGATGTCATGATTTTGTAGGCTTCTAAGACAACAACCCCCAGCCAGAACACGGTCAGGATATGAATCACACTGTGAGCAGAAAATACATTTGGACCTTATCAAGTAAAACTTAGCTAGCTTGATTTGTATGTGTAATCCACTTTACTCTGTTAATTTTTCATTGTTGCTGTTGCTGGCTTTGCATCTGAAATACAATGTTGAAATACAGAGCTGATGTTCCTTTTCTGGGATCTAGGTTTTCAGATTTCTGATCCTGAAATTCTGACCTGAATGATAAAGATCTCTAGCTTGTTGACATGGACAGAGACTTCAGAGGCTGGTTGCTCAAGGATCTCATTACATAAGACTGCTTAAAATGTCTCAACTTGCATACTGGAAAAAAAAAAGATGAATCATTACTCACCTCCTTTTGATCGTGTCATATGCATTATATCCACTAGCTCTGGCGTGCACACATCCATTGACATCTAAACTCTAAGCATCCTCCAGAAGGAGCCTAGCCTTTTTAACTGCCCATGAACAGCCCTAACCAGAAATGCCTGAGATTCCATTCTTTATACCACGATTGAATTTCAGGCACAAACATGACATCAGTGAGAAAAGGTAAAAAACAAGCAAATGTCCCCTAACGCCTTCTTAGAGGCCCTTTGGTATTAAAATACCAATGACATATCAGCTATTATAACCACTAACGTTTGTGTAAAATAAGCCTTGATAAAAGAGAGGTAAATAACACTTCCGTGAATATTGGCTTGTGTTATTGCTTTCTATTCATTAATTTCATTTTCCAATTCCTTGCTTCTAAAATCTCCCAAAGGTAAGCATCTCCTCCTTTATAGCAGAGACATAATATTTTCTGGCTGCACATTAAACTGTAATGAAATCAAAGCCTTGTTGGGGCCTGCCACTCATATTTATGTAGTTGTGTGAATATGGCTCTGCCTTGTCTCTTTTCATTTGGGTCTAGCATCATGCCTGGAGTGTGGCATCCAGAGCTGTGTTCCTCCCCCTGCCTGCACTACAGTTCATCCCACACCAGCCCTTCGGTGACGACAGCTGCACCCACAGCAGATTTCAGGTGGAAGAAATGCTGAAGGTACTCAGCAATGTGATGCTGCTCTGGGACTATGGGTGGTACAGGACTATTACCAAACAGAAAATAAATAAAATACTATTTTAAAGCATGATCTGCTACCCCCTCTTTTCCTTTCCCTAGAAACTGTTTACCTGATTTGAAAGTAAGTCAGTATCCACGCTTGAATCACCAAACCACAGCCTCCTAACATACCAGGCTGAGCAGGTCTTGCTGCAAGCACCAAGATTTCAGCAGTTCTCTAGGAAGGACAGCTGATTTATGTGAGTGGATCTGAATAATACGTTTGGGATGCTCTGGTGGGGCCGCAGGCAGAGCACACAACACAGAGTTGTCCCACCAGCCCCAAGCAAACTCCAGCTACATTTCAAGGGAGCAGCCTGGTATTTACAACTGATCTGAACTGAAATTCAAATACGAAACACCACCCCAGGAGAGCAGCCACCTCTGCTACAGAGCAGTCCTGCTTCCCTCTGACCACAGAACTAACAGCTTATTATGCCCTGCTTCAGATAGCCCACAGCAAACACATCTGAGATGAAAATCAAAGGAAAGAAAAAATATGTACCACGAGATCACTCCGTAATGTTAAATAGAAATGAAATGCTGTTGTGGTATAGTAATAGCTAGAAGTCTTTGCAGACCTCTGGAGATTTCTGGTCCTAGCCCCTGCTCAGAGCAGGACCGTATATAAGAAGAAAGGATTAGACACCCCCAGGCCATTACAGTTACAGCACATCCATCCCTGAAGCTCGAAGCACCCGAGGCAAGTGCGGCATTCCTCATGCTCTCTCTTCTGCTTAGCATGGGCTCCTGTCCCTGCCTAAGGGAACTCCACTCCCTGCTGGGTACTCTCCTTTAGGACTATGAAGAAAAGTTCCCATTAGCATCACTGCCAAGTGTCACGGCTTGGCGCTAGGCAAAAGTCACTGCTGGCACCTTGTATCATTTCAGCACACAGAAAACCAATCACAGCATCCCAGAGATGTACATCCATTGCAGCTGGTTTGGGATATGTATGTATGTGTCTCTTACATCACCTGTTTCAGGCAACAAACAGCAATATGGCCCACCTGAGTTAATGTAGCAAGACGGGATGTACATTTTTCCAGTGAAAGGAAAGCCTATTATTCAACAACAAAATAAAAGGTAGGAATAATATACACAGGGCGTGGACAGTAGGTACGCAATAAATTACAATGCCCTTAGTTCAATGGTCATAAAGTTCCATTGAGGATCAATGAATCTTTACTGGAAACCATGATGTCCCAGTCCCTTTTTCCAGCACTACCCTTTCTCAGAATAGGTGTAAACATTTTAACTGGAATGTTGATACACAAGTATAGAAAAGAATGTAAGCACCATTCTATGTTAGCTAATGTTTGCTCCAGTCTCTGACAACTGCTCCTTCCACGATCAGGACACAAAACACCCAGTTTAGATCAGTGAGGGGGAAAAAATAACTATAGAAGAAACAAGGAATAAGTCTTTTCTGCATATAAGTATTTTCTGCACATAAGTTTTTTCTGGTTACTGTTTGTCAGAGGTGTGGTAAAATTTGGAGCTGAGCCTGAGCTCTAACTCGGTTCACATAGGCTGCCTGTATCATCTGGATGTGCCATATCACGTCCTGGCAGTATGGTGGGTTGAAGACATCCTAAACTTGTTCAGAATTAGTATGGATGTTTCACTGGTGAGCTGGGTTCAGGTCAGCACTGACTGACTTCATAGCTTCAGATATATCACGTGAACTTTCTCTTGCACAATTTTCTCTCCTAACAGCAGCCTGTTTTCAGATCTATAAACTCTTTTAGAGCAGTCCATATGCAGAGGGATACCCAAATTGTAATACAGCCTTCTAAGAGTGATTTAACTAGGACTGTGAACAGTAAACGCCATATATCACAAACAAAACATGCCTAACCATCTTGGCGTAACGGTATAAGAAATGACATACTTAAATATCGCACAGAATATTTCCTGTGCTGTTACTGGAAACTAGCAGACATACACCATATATTTTCAGTCTAAATACTTCACCAAGTAGAGGAATCAAAGATTACAAAATGACCAATGAAAATGATCTGTGAGGAGATGCACGATGGGGCCACAAAACTCAGTATCCAGACACGGTGACAGGGAAACATGGGTGAAATGTTTTTTCTATACCTGGGCTGGGAAGAAAAGCATTCACCCACTGTATTGGCATCAAAAATACTACCTGGAACACCCCCTGTCCTCCAGATACCAGAAACCTTCAACCTTCCAACCTTCAGAATGGCCAGCAAACAGACTTCAGCTGGCACAATGTAATTTGGTCTAAGCATGACACAAGAATGAAGCTGCAAGAATTCCCTTCCCCTATTATTTTGTATTCACGCACGGTGTCAGACAGACAAGAGAGCAGGAAGAGAGACAGCTTGCATGTGTCTATCTTTCCCTTTCAATCTCTTTTACTCCCATATCCCTCCTGTCACCCATGACTAGCTTTCTGTCACTCCTTTTTTAGTACACTCTCCAAGACGTTTTACAGTAAATAGCACCTTCTAACACTGGGCCAATTCCCCACAGTTTGGAAGAGACAACATACCATTTCATAGCTACTCTAACAATTCTCTGTGGGAGAGAAGGGTCAAGGCACTGCTCCTGCTCATATGCTGTAGCATCTGTCCAAAACACAGGAACAGCAGCAGCTCCTTTTCTGTACAAACCTCAAGCTTCAAATCCCAAAACAGGGAAAGGATGGGAAATGGGACCAAAACCACAACACGGTCATGATTTGTGATTGCGACACGGCAGACAAAAAAAAAAAAAAAAAGAAAGAAAAAAAAAAAGGCACAAAAGAAAGCTGATGAGCAATACTCAGGGCAGCAGCCCCCTCCTATGCCGCACGCTGCATTGCCATCTTCCCCAGTCTGTTTTGTACAGTAATCAAAGGATATTCTGAGCCTCTCAAAATGCCATCAACCCTCATTGAGAATGAAATAGAGCACATCTTCACTGAAGCCTTTACAGCAGTAATCATTATAGCATGCTGGCCTGAACAGGGAGCTCTTACAGACAAAGATGGGTTTTAAAAATAAAATAAAAAAGCCTTCCTAAAATCTGAATAGAAACTTGATGATAATCTCCCAATTTTATTATGCAAGGGGGAAAAGAAACCCATAATTGTGCACTCTTGGTCTCTTATAGCAAAGAATAGGCTTCTTGATGAAACACTGAGTTGATTTAGAGCAGGGCTTTGGTTCTGGTGGCAATAATACACTAAAAGAAATAACTATCCAGCTGATTTGGATAAAATAATCATTTTTTAACATTCTAAATCTAAACTTCATCTGTGCCTCCTCCCACTTCTCCCCACCGCATCTTTTGGAGAGTCTTTTTATAGCTTTGAGAATTTTTTTCCCCTCCCCTACCGCAGCATTTAACAGGAAAGACAGACTCTTTACTGTGGCTAACAAAAGCCACTTTAGGCTGTGCTGGCATTTATCCCCATTGCAGGTATGTTTAGAAAGTACAGTATTCGACACAGGATGCTCCAGAGTCCTCCTGCCACCTTATGGCCAAAGCATTATCACCTGAGTCCCATTGCTGTGGCTTGGGAGACCCAACTGTCACAGGCAGCCAGGTGTTTCAGTGACACCTCCTTGGAGCCCTGCCAGGTGCATTTCCAAATCATGGCCCCTTGTATTTTCAGGTGCTTTTATTATTTCAAGAAAATCATACGATTCCTTAGAAATGCGTATTTTTCACCAACAATTTATGCTTCAAATCTTGTTAGCAAAGGAAAATTTTCTCCCAGCTCTCATAATTATTTCCTGACTCTTAGTCCACTTTTCCATCTACTGAATTACGTAGAGTTGTTTAGCTTGCTGTTTTCCAAGAATGCCTCATCAGTGCAGTGTAGAAATATTTATTACTTACTCTCTTTATATCTATTGACTTTTTTTCTTTCCACAAGAGAAAAGAAAATGGATCAGCTGTGAGCTCTCTTGACTGTTAACACAGCCAGCAGCTATTCATGGATTAAGCAGATGCTGTCTGATTTTAAACCAGTTTATATTAAAGCTCAATGAATTTACATGTCATGCATCAAGGTTTGAAGCAATACACAGCTACAGTCGTTTCCACCCATTCCACTGAGCGTTCACTTGTGGTAGGTCACCCCAGGAAGTACTGCGAGGTGGTGATTTGTTATTAAATATATCTTCAATTTCTAGAAACCAAAATGCCAACCAATGCTTTTAGAAAGTCTGACTCTAAATTGACATGCCTGAAGTCAGGAGACTGAATGTGACAGAAAAACAGCTAAGGCATTAAAAAAATTGTGTTTTAAGGCACTTGGCCTGCAAAACCATGAGGCAATTTGACAAGTTGGTCCTGATCATCTATTCAGGCTGAGAAGGGCTTACTCCTTGAGAAATACCACTGATTTCAGCTGGCCTGGTTGCAAAGCAAGAAACTAATTGCCATAATGCACTTTCAAAGAATTCTCTGTGAAGAGCCAGCCATCATCTAATCTCTTTGAATTCTCCATATGAATTTTCCTTCTTTCTCCTTTGGCAAACTTCACACATTTAAAAAAGATATTTAAATACTCATATTCTAAAGATTCATATTTTGTGAAAAGCTTTCCTTTTTCATGTAAATTATTGAGACTGAAATATTTTTTTCATCTAATGTATTTTACAGTGTATTTTTGCATTTTTGTTCTTACTACTTCATTCACCCCGAGCAATGAAATTAGACTGACTAGCATTAGTCCGGGTTCGCCTTCTGCTTTTCACAGACAAAGATGGCCTTGTGCTATCTACCTTTCCAAAAAACCCACAAAAACCACCTAGAAACAGACGCAGCAGAATTTCCCAGAAGAAGAAAGCTACAGCAGGCAAAATATTTGTGATGGTCAACTAGACACCAACAAAACACTAACAGCCACTGAGAATTGCTTAATGTAAAAAGCACAGCAGAACAGACAGGCACCTTCTACCACCAGGATGTCATTAAAACTTAGAGAAGCAGAAAATGGGAATTTGAGATCTTGAAAGCGAACTTGGTGGGACTTCCAGATTTACCCTAAAGGTTTGATGGCAGCAACTGCAGTATCTGGTACAGTGTTGCCAAGACTCTACTAGGAAAATACACAAAACGCAGCGTTTAATGAAAGTCATGTAGAAGGGATTCATACAAACTTTCCCAACTAATCAAGCAGTTTTTCAAGAAGCAAGAGAGCTAACATAGAGTTGGTGTCAGTGTAATCTTCCGAAATGCTATGAAGAGCTTTGATATGATGTCTAGTCAATTTACAAGTTCATCTGTTCTGGCATTGGAGATTTCATCGCAACACTTGCACCAGGAAGTGAAAGAGTCTAGTAGAAAGGCAAAAAAGTAACCACTACGATTTTCAGAAAGTTTTTGATCACCTTTTAAGGAAAAGGAACTAAAGAAACAGGACGGAAATAAATAAAAAAGTCTACAACCTGACAGACTGCAGGAATAAGCATCAAATTTAAGGAAAGATTTGGTCATATTATTTTTGGGAAGACACTACAGAAGAAAAGGGTAGCAAACACCACAAACCAACCAAATAAAAAAGAGGCATCACTGTCCTTTAACAACACACAAATAGGACTATCCTACTCAACCCCATAGGCAGAGGAGATTCCTGATAACTGGAAGCTCCTTAGTTTAGCACAGAAAAGGGTGCATGGTGGACAGTAATAGGATCCAAACCCTGCTAAAGAGACTTTTTAACATTGTGATGTATTTTCCAACCCACTTGCTATAACGAAGACAATCTTTCTAAAAGACAAACTCTACCTCAAACAGGATTTCTGCACTTGATGCAGAAATTAAGAGACAAGAGACTCTGGCCTATGTTATGCCAGAAGGTTAGACAAAAATGCTTGCAATGGCCCCATCTAGCCTTCACGCAAATTATCTATTGACTTTAGGATGAAGTTGTTTTACTGCCATCAGCCCACCATGGCCAGGACACACCTGGAGAAACAATTTAGCTTGAGAGCTTGGCCAGGAACGGTTAACTGCATGTTCTTACAGAAAAAGAAATGGGGATCAGGAAGACACCAACTGCTACTAAAGCCCTGGACACGAGGAGATTCATGGACAAATCATGACTCCCTCCAGCCACCTTCTTTGCTAAGAGGAAAGGATGCTATAACCAACTGTTAGCCCTCCCCACCTGCAATGACAGTAATTCTCACACTAGCTCAGCTGTGCTGACACACTGGGAAGTGCCCCTCCAGACTCTGACTGCTCTCCTAAATCCTCCCTCCCAGCTGTAACTGAAGACAGGGGTGCTTACAGCCCCCCACCTTCCAAGTTTGCTGTATTTCAGTATGTAAAGGAGGCCATATTAGACCTCAGATCTGATCTTCCACCAGAGCATTGCAAGTGCCTAAGAAATTCAGCCCCACTACTTAAACAAATCTAATAAAGTCACTTAATTCTGGTAGTGATCCCACTGAGTGAATAGTCCCTACTGTCCATGACAGGCTTTGGAAGGAAAGATGCCATGCTGACATGAAACACATCTGAAAATCACTAACAACCACCTCCTTTGTAATCTTGTGATTTGGAAATGGCTACCTTTCAAATTTAGAAACCAGAACAAATTAATCATAAAGATAGCTTCTTGCCTGCCTTCTCTCTGAAATAATCTTTTTATACACAGACATATACAGATGTTAGACTATGAAAGACTACCAGACCTAATGCCGCAACAGGACTGCTGCAATGGCATACCAGACACTACTCAGGGAACTGAAACTTGGCTTTTGGCATACGAGTCTGCTTTAGACAAGCAGAACAGTCTCCCTGGATGTGTGAATTGGACACCTCTGGGAAAAAAAAAAAAAAAAAAAAAAGCGCTTGATATTTAATTGCAGAGTCAGCAGGTGCTTCCATGATATATAGCACATGGAATAAAATTACAGGGACAGTATCAGCCAGTAATAAACAGTATGGACTGTTTTCAGCAGGAATTAGCCAAGGATTTAGAGCAGAAAGCATCATGGTGTACACAGAGTGCTTTCTGTATTAGTATTATCTCTGTGCACACAGGACAGTACTTGTTACAAATACCTGAATGAATCATCTAATGGCTGTGAATGTAGGACACTTGAGCACTAGGCTGGGGTCCTGTGCTCATGGAAACACTGCCTAGGATTCGGCTTATCTCTCAGAAGCACAGAGCTTCTAAAACTCCTTATTTCCAGAATATCTCCAGACGATGGAAAATAAAAGCTGGAAAAGCCGAAGAGCTGAAATTGCAACTGAAGAATTTCAGATGCAATGAACGAATTCGGTTTAGCTTAGGATGCTAATTTGTATTTAAAAGTTGCATCAGTCTCAGGCTGGACTTCATAACAGAGGGCACCGTTATGAGCTAGAGCATGTGCAGGCTTCTGCTCAGGGCAGTACAGGTCCCAGAGACATGGTAGTGTGAAGTCAGTATGGGTGTGATGGAAATGCTGAAGCCGTGCCTGAGCCTCCCAACTTCATAGATTTCAGTAATCCCTGGAGGAAGATGGATGTGACACTTCCCAGAGAGCTGGAAACTCCCCAGAAGGCTTCCCTCTTTCCTTGCCTGCAGGTCTCTGCTGTTATTTCATATCAAAATATGTTTTCCTCTTCACATGGGAGGGAGAAGGCAGGCAGTGTTTCATGCAAACCCCATTCAGTGGTGCCTCTCCCAGGCAACAAGCTGCAAGGATTTAGGACTGAGATCATCCTAGAGAAACTTCAGAGATTTCCTTAGAAAGTAAATGTTCTTACTCTTAATTCTCTGACTTCAAAGCATGTCAGGAGGCTCATGATCTACCTGCTTTCTTCCTGCAAACTTTTGTCCCCGTAAAGCTGTACCGCTGGAACATTCACCTAAAGCTGTCAGTACAACGCACCCAGAGAAGGAACACGATACCCTGCCATCACATAACCCACTCTTTCTTCACTAAAACTATAATCAGAACAACTAAGATGGGAAGTACAGTATCCTTCTGATCTCTGAAAACGACATGAAGATCATGTAGCTCTTGTCTGTGTGTTTTCCTTCACCAAACTGCCTGGCAATCTCCCCATAAAACTCAATTTGCCAGACACAGTGAACGCAAACTACCAAAGATGTATCAATTAATTTGGCATCTATAGCTGCAGCAGCACCATAATGAGTTTGTGTAATATTAATATTCACTGCACCAAACAAGCATAAATCACACACTATCCAAAGGAAACAGAAAGACAGAATCAGACAACTGCAGATAGAGAGCTCTGACAGCATTTCAATTCTGTGTGATTCTTGCAGCTGGCATCCATCTGTACTGAACTACGCACAGCAGATGCACTATTACCTTAAAGGAGCTACTGGGTATTTTGTTTCAAATCAACATGAATCTTCTTTACTGGAATAATAGGTAATGTACCAAGAACCTGAGTGCTTCAGCAAAACAACAAACAAGTACACAGCTTTCTGTACAGAGAGGAAACAAACGTACTACAACCAGAAAAAACCTCTGCAAAGGAAAGCAAGAGTGCTAAGATACTATGGGTCTCTTCACTTGGCCCCTGGCCCCTCCAGCAACATGGTGCTGTGGCCTTCCTGCAATCCAGACATACTCGCCTCTACGGCAGTACCAGCAGTACATTTAGTGGATGCAGAATTGTTAGCAAAGCTGAGACTGAAGCTGATCAGATGCTGGACAAGTCAAAACTCTACTGGTAACCCTGTAAGGGACAGGAGTCAGTCTCCAGTGATACCAGAAAGTGCTATTATAAATCAGCTGGTTGTTCAATGGCCAAACCTTTGCCCACCTCTTCTTTTGGCCTTAAAAATGACCCCTCTGTAAAGAGGCCCCTACTATAAAGGAAAACACTACGAAGATGGAAGGGGTGCAAAAATACAGAGCTAGTCGCAAGCTTTCTGTCCCCCAGCTGCCCTCTCTGAGGTTACCTGGGTCAGACAACTTGGCTCAGAATGTGAAAACTTTTGGCAAAGGGTAAGTCCAAATTTAAGTGTTAGACTGTCGTGTGATGCCAGAGAAAAATTCCCAGCAGTAGGAGTTACTGAAAGAAGGATACAGTCTTGCTATTGTCATTAAATTGAATTGCAAAGCAAAGCTCCCACTGACTTCAGTGGTACAAGATTACAGTCTCAAACCAAGATGGGAAATTGTGAGCTGCAGAGAGGAGACGTCACATCAAGAAATGTGATGGAGTCTCTTTGTGTGGCAAAAATAAAGGCACTGGGTCTCTTTCTTCAGCTCTGCTGACTTCAAGGCGATCACATGTGTGTAAGCAGCTGCAACAGTGTGGTGTAAAGTTGGGCAAAGGCTGTGAGAAAGTTACTTGAATTTAATAATAATAATAATGATAACAATAATAACAATAATAAAAACAACAAACCGATGCTGGTGTTTGCTTTTCATAAGCATGTTGGCTGCCCAAAGAGCACATTTTAAATGATCCTTTCAGAGCATTTACTCTAGGATTTTTGGTGGAATTAATTCCCTCAGCTGTAGTGGACTCCTCTGCTCAGCTGGCACTAAAGACAGAGGGCAAAAGGAACTGTTGGTAAGGGAAATATATTTTCCTGCTCATCCTTTCTCCTTTAAATATACCCCAGTGTTTCCAGAAAATACGGAATTGAGATGAATATAACAAAACTTATGGGTCTGACTCTGTTTTCTCAACCCTATGTTGGTGTAAATGGTGGTACTTCACTGTGTAAAACTAAGCTACAGCGATTTACATCAGTGTGACAGTGAGTACCTTTCAAAGGTAACTATTGTTTAGTTCTTTTCTCAGAAGTTGGCAGCAAAGGAAACTGAACCGCTCCAGAGACAGCTAGAGGTTAAACTGACTTATTTCAGACCAACATCAACACTAAAAATTAACTCTTGTTGCCATAAAGAGAACATTTCTTGCATATTGCTAAATCACGCCTCATCTCCCCTTCACTGCCTTTCAAAGACACAGCAGAAAAAGTACATGAATGCAGCTTAGCCAGTGGGACGACAACCCAGCCTCTTCCAAAGTCCTCTCTAGTCTCATATTCAAAAACAGTAGGAATTTCGCTATGAATTGAGTAGATATTATTATATATTATAAAATAATATCTATTATTCTATATTTATTATTATATATTATTATATAAGATCATATTTTGTCTTCCTTATTCCAGAAAAGCACCAATTCACTCAGAAGCAGCAAAAGAACTTCAAGCAGTGTATGGTCAGGGCATGAATACTGACCTGGTTTATACACTCTTAGCTCCTTCGCCTGCCTCTTCCCTGCCTCACATGGTGTAATCAGTTCAGACCAGGGTATGAAACTGGAACTACTCTGGCTAAAAATATTTATCCAAAAGGTTTCTAAACCATGAGGAATAAACACCAATATTTCAATGGGACTTCACTTGGTGTTTAAAATGTGACTTTCCACTAAAATTAGCATTGAGAGAAAACAAACAAGCTAGTGCCTAATTACTAAATACATCTGACGTTGTGCGAATGTCCTCACATCGGTAATGTATTCACCACCTCTTAGTTTTCTGAGAAGAGGTGGCACCTAAACTGTTAAAAGGATGGAGCCAAGCGCAGGAATAGGCAGAGGTCAGAGCTGTGGGCAGGTTGCTCAGGAGTGAAAACACATTCTGGAAAGCTGAAGTCAGGTCCCCACCTGCAACAAGGCTCCTGTGGCACTGAGGCTGAAGGCATTTAGGACAGGATTCAGTTCACCAGAGCTCACACAGCAGGTCTGAGACTGCTCTGGAGCTGTCAGTAGTTAGTGGATAAAGACACTTCCAGAAAGTAACGTATTGTACTGCAAATGTCCAAGGCAGGCAGCAATGATCACCCACTGGACACACCCACTCTTCTCCAATGACAGGATGAAGTCTGGATGAAAAGCTTAGATTATATCCCTATCCTCCTGACGGTTAGAGTTATGTGAGCTGAATTCCACCTGAATACTGTGCCTCAGCTCCCCCTGTAAAATAACATTTCCTCCCCTGGCAGGGATATTACAAAGATCAACAGGCATATATCTGTGACATACTCAGTAAAAACACATGCTTGTGAAGGAGGACCATGAAAGCATCACATATAAACAGGAAAAGCGGCTGGGTCTGAAATCTGGCTCCAGACACAAAAGCAGCATTATCTATATATTCCAGCTGCTCTCACTTACATGAGTGCCAACCTGTCAAGGCAACAGGATTGCAGGGATGGGCGAATCAGAGCAATGCGCTTCCTGGCCAGGATGGTACGCAACTGAGAAACAACACTGCTTGACTTCACAAGCCTCAGCTGTGCTTTCAGGACAGGCAGTCGAGCCTTTGTTCACTCGAGGCTGAGCTATTAATTTAGAATTCACTGAGGCACAATGAACAGGGAACCCAGTGACAACATTTTTATAGTCACTCTCCTTACAATGAGAGCTTGTAATTCCCAAGGCAACTCTGGCCTGTGTTTGATTAGTGTACTTAGATCTAGACCTGTGCTTTTGTAATAACCAGCATTTTCTGTTACAGCTTGCTCTTACCCTGTTGGAATCAATTCTTGTCCTGGAGGTGTAGATGGGAGGAGGGATGTTGAAGGCTTGAGGAACAAGATACTCTTCAGCATCCATCATATCTTCCAGGTCTTCCTCATCAAGAAGGTTTTGGAAGAACTTGCTGTCATTTGGGCTTGGGAGCTTCATACGATCATCTCCCTAAACAGATTGTATTTGGAGAGGAAAACAGTCAAAATATGGATTAATTTACCAAACATGGAACTTCAGCCTTCCTCATACCCTGGCAGCCAGGCTCCAGGGACCACACATGCTGCTTTGTTTGTTCTAAAGCATCACATTCACATCATTTGTTTCATTTTTTTTACTGGGAATACGATGACAGAAAGGGAATAACTGCATAAATCAAGCAAAGTCATTTTTTGGCATTCTTGTGATTGAGCTTTTATTCTTTCTTCTTTCTTTTTCCCACACAAGCTCTGTCTCTGACCCAAGTTCTGTCAAGGCCTGATGTATTTTGTGAAATATCTCAGCTATTTAGTCTGACATGGGGGTGTGGAGGGGCAGGAATAGCATGGAATCTGCTGTGTCTGGGTGTTTGCGTTATTTTCATTTTTATTTTTAGGGACTTAGAGGCTAAACTTCCCTCTCACCCCCATGGAAAGTTCTGCAGAATTTAACAGAGCTGAAAGCAATAAAATCAAACCAGGGGACAAAAGCAGCAACAATGATACATATTTTTATTGAAATAGCACCTACAGGCAAATCTACAGGCTGTAGAGACAAATGGCACTTTGCTTGGTGTCTTTTGAAACACCACAAAAGGCAGCCCATGCCCCAAACACCTTACAGCCCCATAGAAATGATGCTAAACTGAACTGCATGGCTCAAGAACGGCTTCTCACTGATGGCTGTGCTATGGGGTACATGCAGACTGGTTTAAAAGCTCAACAGCAAGCTTGTCATTCCTGACTGCATTTGGGGGGAATGAGGAGTCACAACAGCAAAGATACCAGTGCAAATTACCCTTCTTTCTCCTCAAGAAGCACATGGCCTCTACTGTCTCCAAGGATCACTGGAGAAGCCTCAAAGGATGAAATACACACCAGACTATACAACAGTGGAGGGAAGGGCAGGGGAGAGAAAGGGAAGGAAGCGGTATTTGGAATAGGAAAACATGCCTTGTCTAACAAAGTAATTTAATCAAACTGATTTTTGCAGAATCATTTGTATCAGGCTGAACTTAGAATTTAACAGTGGGGAATACTGCAAGAGAAATTCCACGTTCAGCACCACAAATCCTCTGGACTAGTATTTTACTCTTGAAATATATTTTACTTCTCCTCGAGCTGAAGGAGGGTAGCATACATTCACACTGTGTAGTAATACACCATGAGTAGGCTAGCATGTCTATGTAGTGAAATGAAACACCATACGGTGAGACTAGTGCTAGACCCAGAAGCAATCAGGAGATGTAAAGTGGCAGTGACTGTACTTCTGGAGGTTCTTGAGCTATGAACTCTTATGTCAGTGCGAAGTTAAGAACCAGCTGGATCTATCTCTGCCCATAATCCATGATGTGGAGCAGATAGATATAGCATGAGAGTATTGTTACCTGGATCAAACTATTTTAATGCTTTCATCTCTGGTTTGATTTTTCATTTTCATTTGAACTGGTCACAGGAAAAATGCAGGACCATTTAAGGACCTTACCAAATAGATTCGTTTTCTGTGGCTTGAGTCTGAGTTGTCATAAACATATACACAACTCTAGGCTTCTGCAGAGTGTAGGAGTGAAAGGACAAAAATTTCCATATTTGCCTGTGCTCAGGACATACACAGCTCTAGCTGGTCAACAGATATGGCTATACTGGTACTGCTCTGCTGCCATAGTGCAGTTTCATGTGATTAATGTCATGCCAGTGTGGTCTATCACAGGGACTGTGAGACACTACAGAGCCTACACAGCCTAAGGAGGACACAGAGGGAAGCTGCTCTCTAGGATGAGATGCCCCAATGCAACACAACTCCCTGTCTTCTCAGAAATCTTTATCTTTAGGCTATGAAAAGAAACTTTCTTATGATATCAGCAGTGCAGGGAAGAGTCTCTTCAGGATAATCTGCCAAGATCCAACCCAAGCAACTGCAGAACCAAGCAAGTCCTTGGTCTAAAGTAAGTCCACTCTCCACTGATGGATAAATCTTGTCCCCAGATTCAGGAGAAATTGCAAAGCACTGAGCAGCTTGCAAAGCCAGATCTTTTGTATACGTGCTCATAAAAGCTTAGGAAACGAATTTCAGGGGGTCTTTTTCTTTTTTTTTTTTTCTTTCTTTTATTTTTTTTCTTAGATATTGCCACTGGCCATTCTACTTCATTCTTGTACAATACTGTGGTCACTGCTTACTTAAGTTCAAGGGCACCTTGAACACAAGAGATACAAAGGCAACCCCCTTAACAGTCGGGTTTGGCAGACAGTATTCTTTTTTTTTTCCTTCCCTCCGATGCTGCAGAGTTGCTTACCTGAATTACTAGGTATCTCTGAGGGTCTCGAGCCATTCTAGAGAATTCAGCAGCCAGCTCCTTGAATTTTGGCCGACTGTCTGCATCAATCATCCAGCCTGGAGACAGATGAAAGATGACAAAGAAAACAGTTAATTGTCAAGGGAAGAAATTATTCCGTTTTTAAAAATGTTTAAAAAGTTTGACGTCCTTGATGTCCTCGAAAAGAGCAGCACAGAAGAATGGAAAACTAGAACCCTATGGTGCACCTAAAATGGAAAACATTTGGTCTTGGCCAGAGAAGGCTAGATTGTTCCACATTGTATGGATTTTTTCTTAATTTGCTCTGAACTCCTGCTCCCCATTCCCCAAAACAGAGACAGCAACAATGTCTTGCAATTCTCTGTGTCTATCATGCCTGTTTACATTGTCAGTGCTGACCGTCTTCTATTATAGATGTGTCCAACCTCAAATATAATGAATCTGATCTCATCTGAGTCTAGTGGGTTTGTTACAAAGTTACTACTAAATACAATTTTTCTTTAACTGACCTACTGTTCCACAGTGACTTAGATTAAAAAGAGCTGTTCAACAGATCTACAGGATGACTGACCTCACATCTGCCTTTCCAGTAATTCTGCATTCATGTGTCTGCATCATTAACACAGACCTCACACAAGCCATTAGACGCTACTTTAATTGAGTAAGGGTGATTCTTTTGTCCTTCACTCTCCAGGAAACATTCATTAGAAACAACAATTCTCAATCCTTGCTAACGCTTTCTGCAAAACAAGGAAGTAGTATAGGCAGTCCCCACCAGCGACTAGTTTATCTCAGTGTCAGCTTTTTCTAATAGAAAAACCTATCAGCAGCTTCTCAAGAACATGTTCTCATTTGCTAAGAACGCTAAACAAAGCAGTCCTTATCTCCTTCATGCGGTTTAACTGAAGAAGTGACCAATGCAGGAAAAGCAAAGCTACTATAGCTTACAAAGAATTTCACACAAACATTACAGCACTAAGTCTGTACATCTAGCTGTAATCATCTCTTCCAGAATACCCAGTCTACTAGGACTTCCTTTTGTTCACTAAGATTCGCCTCGTAGTCCTTAGAAACCCTATCAGATGGAACATTTTTGCACTCGACCAACATGAACCTCTTGCACTATTCAGCCAATTTCCATACCTGCATGCACACTGCAGCTGTTTTCAGAAGATATGTTATTTACCTATTAAAGTTTTATTTTCTTTTTTTCCCCGTGGTTTTGTGTATGAAGCAAAGGGATAGAACTATATAAGATGAATGAAATCTCTGCATGTTAATCTCACTTAAATTAAGTCAGAAACACCAGAGAGATGTTCCTAATTCTTTTTAAATTAGAAGCATAGCCTTGGAGGATACTGTCACTAGTGTGGGTATCTTGGTGATAAAAGGGTAGCAAGAAACATGTGCAGACTGTTTTCCTTTTTTGCTAAAATAAAAAATATTCACAAATTATTGTACTGGACTAAGAATGATAAAAACTGATCCTCTCTGTGGCATTTCTTGTATTAATTTAATTTTACTTGTTATTACTATTGCAATCACCATTCCTGTTACTAACAATAAAACAGCCACGCTTTCTTCCTTCAGTATTTGGAACCAGCATTTCTCCTCACAACCTTTACTGGCTGGGTATCCATGTACCATAATTATATTTAATACTATCTTTGTTAACATCAAAATCAATTGTCATGGAAATGACAAGGGTTTACAATAACAATCATACAATTTTGACTTCACAGCAAGAATACGAGATACCATCTGACAGTAATAAGATGCTGAGCTAACTCAACCCTTCACAGCTAAATTAATATCTTTTGCAATTGCAAAAAACGTGCATACAGTATTTAAATGGGATTTACACTATCTTTGGAAGCTTTTGTTTTGAAGCAGCCTGCCCTATTATCCGGGATTGTCAAGAGACTACAGGTGCAAGCTCTAAATCAGCGTCTCTCTTGCAATAAGTATAGGGATATTAAAAGTGATAAATACTTACACTTCACCATCACCATATAAACATCAATAGTGCAGATTGGAGGTTGAGGCAACCGCTCTCCCTTCTCCAAGAGGTCAGGGATCTCTCGAGTTGGGATTCCATCGTATGGCTTCCCACCAAAAGTCATAAGTTCCCAGATAGTGACCCCTGGACAGAAAAAAAGTGTTATTATTTGAAGACATACTATTCAGATTCCTTCACAATTTCTTACAGCATGGTATACTGGCTCATTTCTGGACTGCAATCTCTTCTTTATTACCAGTGCCTGTAAAACCACTGAAGTTTGGTCTGTCATTTCAAGAGCTTCAGAAAATGGTGAAATGGCACTTTGTGTTAAACTTCAAAAGCAACTTCTCTTATTTTTATTGGTCTAAGAAGCAGCATGATAGATCTGAGGCACAAGAGAAAGGTCTAAGAAAAATAAACGGTGGTAAAGTAAATGGATGCAATAACAAAAGAACGCATCGTGCTCTTTTATCATACCAAAAGGGAAAATGAATGGCTGATGTACTCTATTAAATGGGAAAAAACCCAGATGTTCCCTAACTTAGAGCATCAATTTCCTACAAAGGTACAGCACTGGGTAACATTATGTCATTGTCTTCGCCTTGTAAGTCATTCACAGTCACTTGTATTATTTTTTTCCTTAAATCACCTTATGGATTTGAGTTATGGTAGTGCTGGGCTACAAAACCAAGATCCTCTTTTTAAATAGCCATAGGATTTGTTTTGGCATCGGAGCTGGAAATAAAGATCATATATCATATGTAACAGAATTTGTCCCCGAAAAGTCTTAAATACTGAAAATGCTGTTCTCACACCAGTTTCTTTAACTTTTATTTTTATTGCAAAGGTCATTTTAAACACCTCTCCAGATCAGTAACCATGTTTTGCCAGCTGTCATACTAATGTGAAAAGTGATGGGCAAAATTACCTTATGTATAAAATGTATTTATTTCACCCTCATTCACCTCTGTTGATACTCAATAACTGTAACTTCTCAATTGTTTCTGGTCTTGCCCTTCCTGATCATAGATATTCTGGGCTTCCTGTCTTTAAAAGGAATTTCATAAGTGGAGGTATATTTTTTTCAAAGTGGCACAGGGCATACAGAATTTGAGAAGAAAAGTAGTTTTACATGATTGATTTAACTCTCATGTTTTCCTCAGCTGAAGAGAAGAGGGCAGCTAACCAGTCACAGCAAACAGTGTCTTTTGCTGCTACCCACAGGTAAAAGTGAGTAATGAATAGAATTGTGCACCTTTTTGTTTCAAAATGATATGGCAAAGGAAACGCAAATAGGAGTCCATAGCCCTAGATACTGCTGGAAAATTCCACTTACAAAGATACACATGATTTTATTTGTAATAGCTATACTAGATAAGCAGGCAGCATGTGGCATAACAGCTCATCTGGGTAACAGGATTAACAACAGTAATTAACTTCACACTTCTCAAATGTGACTTTTTTGGTGTGTGTGAAGTCCACATGAACTGACCCATCTAAGCAATTCCCAAGTTATCTGTGAAATAAAATGGATGCTTGTTTCAGTTAGCTTGGAGAGCTTTTCTCTTTTCTTTCTCTTGCTGTATTTGCTCTATATTACGACAAATTCCTTTTTATCTGACTGTAGGTACAGGAAGTCCTATAAGCCTGAAAATGTTTTGTGACATTCATGGCTTTTAGAGTTAAGATTTTCAAAGGACTACTGAAAATTATGACCTGCAGCTGTATTTTTATGAACCTGTGGCTGAGCCGAAAGAAGCCTTCTTCTGCTGTACTAATCAGCCAAACTGCTACCAAACCACACCTTATGATAGTCATCCCAGTAAGGATATCGTGATAATATTTTAGTGAGCAGGAAAGTAACACACAGGAGACAAGTAACAATTGCTGCTGTCCAGAGCTACACAAAAAAATAAATAGTATTTTAGTGAGCAGGAAAGTAACACACAGGAGACAAGTAACAATTGCTGCTGTCCAGAGCTACACAAAAAAAAAAAAAAAGGGGGGGGGGGGCAGGGGGAGAAGGAAGAACAAAAATCACTGGAATTCACTCCTCTAGGGAAAGACAGTATCTTTAACACAGTAACACAACTTGGTTTAATGCTTTACAAGAGACAAATTTTTAAACTAATCACAAAAAGATTTACCATAGCTCCAAACATCACTCTGATGGGTAAATTTCCTGTAGTGTATGCACTCCAGAGCCATCCACTTAATTGGCATCTAGGGAAAGACAAGAGAAATGTAACCTTAGAAATATAATATTATAATCAATATAGATAGATCCTGTATGCAGACACCAGCTTCCTCCCTGTTTCCTTTTTCAACTGCAAGCTTAAAAAGAAGCAACGCTACCCAGCAGAGGAAATCATCGTTCCTGCTCTCTAGAATGGGGCTTTGCCTCATAAAACATACGGAGGTGAGAAACACGAACCAGCTATCTGCAGAACTCATACCACCCAAGCTTTACTGATTCAGATGTAGTGAAACAACTCAGTTATCCATCATACCTGTGTGAAGATGGAACCAACACAAAAATTATTCTAATTCTCCTAAATCTGAAATGCAGCAGAGAAGGTGAAATATAGAAGCTCTTTTGCCTCAACAGTTTGCAAAAACAGACACTGCTACCTCAATTGCTTTCTAATGAGGCTAGTTAATAATGCAGTGTCCATAATACTTCACAGTCCACATAATCATCACCAGGGTAAACAGGCAATGGGAAGAATTTACAGTGCTTAACTTCTAGCTCCCAATACTCATTAGGAACTCAGCCTTGTCAGTTCTCTATATCATTACTGCAGTGAGTAAAGTTGCTCCTGAAAGCAAGTCAGAAGTCCCAAGTTAGCCTCTGGCTGTGAATGTCCCTTCACAGGAGAGGGGAGAGCTCGCTTCTGACAGAAGGATATGTAGACAAACACAAACCTAGGTTTGGCATAAGGGTCCACCCTCTTGAGTTCGTGTTAAAATGAGATTCATGGTACTTCCGATTCCTGAGCTGAGCCTGTGAGGCACAGTCTTGCAGTCCATTGATTTATAATGAACAGACACTTAACAGATTTTCACCTGGCACGGACTTGTATGGGTCACCTCCAATTTGAAACTATGGAAGATGTACCAGAATGAGCCAGAGAGACAGGTAACTGCACACAGAATCTGAACAGATGGTGGGTGTAAAAGCAGAGGATGTGTCTCCATTGAAACCCTCATGAAAATACCTTCAATGAAGTTGAATAATGAACATAACCTATACTGTTATGGCAAAAATAGCACTTTTTAATAAAGGCTGGCTTAGCAATTGCAAAGACAGTTCATCCTCCTCCACTAAACTCTGCAGAAGTGTATTGCTTTAATTCCCACTAAATATGACTAGGTCATTCCAAACGTGAACAACTGCTGAAGGAGCAAAGCTGCATTGTTCATCCCAGGATAACTCCAGTTGAAATCAATAGGTTGAAATCAACTCAGGAGGCCCCTAGCCCAACATCAGGCTCAGAGCAGGTTCAGCTATGAGGTCAGACCAAGTTACTCAGGACTTTATCCAGTCTGGACTTGAAAACTTCCAAGGATAGAAACTGCACCACCCCCATGGGGAACCTGATCAACTGCTTGACTATCCTTATGGTGACAAAGATTTTCCTTTTATCCAGTCTGAATATGTCTTAGCATGCTCACAATACAACTTTAAGCTGCAAATGTCTTCTGGATTTCACAAGACACTTCTCTGGAACTGGGAAGTGATACATCTGACGTGTAAATCCTGCTCCAGAACTCCCAGCAGTGTGATTGGCCTCAGAAGTCCAAGACACCATCTAACAGCTGCCAGGGAACAGCTGTTTTGCAAGGACCAGCTCATTTTCTGTCATTCACTCGCTGATGGAGGGAAGAGGCAGAGGGGCTACTGAAGAGGGGATTAGAGAACTGAAGGAATCAGGGAAAACTGCCAAAACTCCACCTTCCCTGCCAGGAGGTCTTTTTACTGGGGAAATGGGAAAGCACTGGTGACTCCTTTCAAGCTCTTCACCTCATTGACTGAAATGCCAGTGTAATCCATGCAACAGCTGCCAAGGGCAGCAGCCACACAAATAAAGCAGCAGCCCATCCAGGAGAAAAGCACACACTGGCAACAGCTGTTTGTCCCAGACAAGGGCATAAGTGAGCACAGAAAAACACAGATAGCAAGTAGACAGAAAGCAAACAACGTTCAGCAAAAAGAATGACAGGAACGGCAGAATCCCTCGGGATTTTGTGACAGGTTGAAATGTGGAATTTCAAGATGTTTAGGGAGCAGCCAGCAGCAGTATGTACTTACAGCCTTTACTTACATCCTTCTGAATTTTAGAATGCATTAATCTGAAGGCATTAAAAATGAGGTGAGGCACTATATAGATGTTACGTGGTAATACTGAAAAGTAATACAGGAAAACATCTGGTTTCAAAATTATCCTCAAAGTAGCTTTTTAGTGACCTTGTGTTCAGCATGGTATTGGACACTTGGATGCAAGAAATACTATACACAGGCTCTTCCAATGGGATAGAAGAGGTGGCTCTTCACTGGGCGTATGTAAATTCCCATATGCTACAAATGCAAACATGTCCTGTGGCCTGCCTTGCTGTTTTCTGGAAAATTACTTGTCTGGGAAAACGGGACTGCAAGTTATTGAGGTCCACACTGACCAGAAAAAGGGGTTTGGCAGGAATGCCCTAGAACATCCATCACTGATGAAACACTGACTTCAGAAGTCTTCAAAAGAAGACACAAAATGGAGCATATGAACAAAGCCTAGTTCTGAATGTGAAAACTGTTCAGATAATTGTATTTCAGCAGCTGAAGAAGCTCGCTGAGTGAAAAACAGTGGCTTTTATGTGTGCTGTCACAACACAGTTCTTCTAGAAGACAGGGCTTTGCTAAGTCACTGACAGAATTTCTTGCATAGGTAATAGTCCTGTAGGGATACACTGCCCTGAAGAGTAACTTCAGGAGGTTTGTCACATTTACTTCCAGACACATTCAGTACTCACCTTCCCTCCATCAGCATTATACTCCTTTTCATCCCCTTCCAAAAGCCTGGCCAAGCCAAAGTCAGTGATCTTCACATGGTTTGGTGATTTCACCAAGACATTACGGGCTGCCAAGTCTCGGTGGACAAGTCTCCTCTCTTCCAGGTACATCATTCCCTGAAGGATAAAGAACAGCAAAATCATCTTAATGAGTTTTATATGGTCTTTTAGAACTCTTCATTGGTGACATGTAAACTTTCTGGTTCCCTTATTGGTATTCACAGTAAGAACATGGCCCAGAGGGCAAAAGTTCAACACTGCCCTTGCTCTGAGCAGGAGGTGGGATTAGACAACCATAGGCTCCTTCCAATATGAATGATTCTATAAGATTCTTTAGTAATTGCCAAAGGAAAAAAAAAAAACAACAAAAACCCACATGGCTATCTCCTTTGCTCCGGCAAGTTTAAAATCTGGAAATGTGAGGACAGAACTATTACAGCCCTGATTTTTAAGACAGGAAATCTGAAGACCATAAAAAACCCAAACAACCTAGCCAGAGCCCCACAGAAATTAGGCCAGACTGGGAAACAATCCCAGCTCTTCTGCATTCCAGACAAGTGTCTTCAATTCAGGATGAAGCTTCTTATCCATCTCCAAATGCTTTTAAGTTGGACACATATTTTCACTACCCTCAGTGGCTTAGAAGGCAAACTATGCTTTACTCCAAGTGCTGCAACCCATTTGCCTTTTCACTTTCTTAAATCTTTTGCATGTACTGTTATTATAACAAACTAGAACAATGGCCATTTTTGTTATAAGCATAGATATTCTGTTAGAAGTACTTCTGTTAACAAGCCTAAGCTGCCTAGCCTTAACCTTATTCTTACTCTGATGAGAGACTAACCATCTACCATCAGTATGGAAGTTTACTTGATGGTTTGTGACACTCAGATGAACACCAAAGCTTGATCTTATTAATTATATGACACACAAAGGATAGTCAGGCAGGGTTACAAGCCTATAATTTCATTAAAAGGTATTTATGACATTAACCATCATTATAAGAACCTACAGATGAAATTACACACTTGATAATTACCCTTAAGGTATCTCTTAATGTATTAGCTCCATATAATATATATGGTAATTTTTAAAAAGTCATTGCTGAATACCAAATAGATCATATTATCCCATAATACAGATGATAATTCAGAGAGTCACAGGTAGTGATTAAAATAACCAGATTACTCCATGTCATGGGCCAGATTTTATTCCCTTTCAGAGCATAAGAAACTGACATGTTTGTATCCCCATACATAACAGAAGGACACTGCATATGGGTAAGGCATCACCCACTGGGCCAGAATATAGCCCTTTCCTGACAGAAAGTGGTTGTCTTAACAAAAAGCATCATGTGGAGCTCTGAACTGCTGTGGCTTTTAGATGAAAAATTTCAGAGAAAACACTGCTAAAAGGTTTGAAAATATGTGGGAGAACACTTGGCATAAATACTCTTTCGTATTTAACGTGGTAGGCTTTGCTGCAGTCAGCATGAAGGTAGTTTGAAAGGGGACACAAACTTTGTTATAAAGTAAATGGAATTATTTCTTAAAAGCACTGCTAGTTGAAGCACACCCCCTCCTACCAATTGCAAATCAATACTTTTGGCTCTTGAACATCAGAACTGTATAAGTCTTTGAAAGCATGATGTTTTCCAACATCAAATTAAAACCTGTAGAAAAAGGACAAATAACTCTCATAGGTCTAACAATCATGAGTCACACAACAAACACACCATGAAACCAGAGGCACTGTGACTTAGCACAAGAATTGCCAACCAGAAGGAATCCAAGCAGGAAAAGACAAGAGAGTAAATAGCAATAACACTGTGCAATAGAGGAAAAGCAACCACAGAAGTGGCCCTGTAAAATTCAGATTGGGAAGCCATATAAATCCTGTGTCACATCTCTAACACCGAACAGTAACCAGGAAGGGCTTCAGGGCAGTGACAAGATTGCTCATGACAAGTACTCTGGGAAGTAGGTGGGCTATAGCAACCTCCCAGTCTCACTTCCATCCCTTCACCTGGGGGTCTTGCAGCCAGTCTGCTGAGATGTCTGCAGGTAGGTGTCAAACAACCTGTCTGGACTTGCCTCAGAAAGCCACTGAGAGAGCACCATGCCCGTGCTGTGTTGGGCTGAGCACTGCACGCAGGCTTTGCAAGCTTTGTGGAGCAGCCTCTGACCCACAATCATGCCCAGTTTTGCTGCTCTTAAGAGAGAGTGAGTCTAATCTTAAAGGTGGCTTCAAGGTGCCCTTAAATATACCACAGTCATTCCTCAGACATCAAACATTACACTGATTCTTTGCAGTTCCTGAAAGTGTTACCCTTGAAGCCAGGATTGCAGTCATGTGCAGACAGGAGCCCTTGTGCTTCCCCCAAATACTTCTCTCCTGCCGCTCACCATCTCTTCCTTTACATTCCACAGCGTCAAGCACCTCTTTCCACTCTTGCATATCTCACTGAAAAAGAGCTCCTCCCCAAACAAAAAAGACTCAAGGTGCTTCTTATGTTTCCATTCTACTTAGTTTAGGAAATATTTCAAATTTTTAGAATGACCAAAAAAACTTCTAAAACATCATACATTTGAGATAACTTCCAATATCCTTATTTGGTCAAAATTTTTATAAACCTCAGAATAAGAGGGGAGAAAAGAAAGGTCCAAATCTGCAAAAATATCTTTGTGGGCAGAATCTGATGAGGACACAAGAACCTAGAGAGTTTGACGAGAGAATTCTGTTGGTATCAGAATACATTATGCCCAAATAAACCTGTCATTTTTAATAGATTAATTTGCACCTGTCAGCACTGAAATGATATGAAGATATCGCAGATTTCTTTTGGCAGAAATGAAGGAACAGAATTTCTGTCTTGTTAAAATCAGAACAGATGACCTGTACAAAGGCTTTAGTCTCCTGTCTTTAGCTAATGATGGCAGGAATGGATGGTAAGGCACCCAGAAGCATCCTTCATTGGAATAGTTAAACCATCAAACCCTTAACCATGCCTCCTTAGTCTTACTTTACTTTCTCTACATATTTGATTTCCAAGCATTTTTTAAGCATGTAGGCTAACACTTCAGGATGTTTCACTGTTTATTCTACTCATTTGTTTCCATGTATTTCAATCTCATGCTATTACTTAATAGCATCTTAGTAAGATCATGTTTTATTCAGCCTAACCTCATATTCTCTTATGAACTAGAAAGACGTGTAATCACCAACCTGAATATTGCTCCTAACCAATGCCACACTTGGATTTCTTTTCTATGCAGAAAGAAGGTAGAAATAGCTGTCTGTGTATCATTGTACTTACAGTTTACTTCAGCTCTGTCAAGCTTCTCAGGGCTTTTTCACACCTGTGTTACCTGTGGTGCTAAAAACAACCCATGTAGGGTTGACGGCTACAAAATCCTCTGCAAGTCATGGACTTGCAGAAATGTACATCCTCTTAGGAATACCCACTGTAAACATGTTTGATTTTCCTGATATCCTATTAACAACTTTTAAAGGTGGATGGCAGAAGTGTAAGAGAAAAAGTATATATGTTTTAATAAATGGGATTATACAAGCAGAATGAAAACAATCTAAAAATGGGAATCCTACAGTATTCACTGCAACAATATTGTCTAAACAGATGCTATGCCAAGAATCATCATTTGAATGCATTTTTTTAACCTGCCAGGAAAAGTGCTCTATATGCATCTCTAATCTTTTTACGTGACAGAGAAGTACGATAAAAAAACATACTCTCTGCATTACACAGCTGCTGCCATCATCATCCACCAAGCCCATGATCAAATACTAAGAGGGCATTTTATGAGAGTTACAAGACAAAACTACAAGTAACCCTAGACTGTGACAACAGAAAGAGATCAATTTGTAAAAACGGCACTTTAAAGCCTGGTCCAAAAGACACTATGCTGTGCCGTGTGCGGTGCAATCTGTGAGGCTGGGGAAATGAATCAACTTTCAGGACATGTCCAAATTAGAGTTACACAGATCCCATATAATTATCAAAGTATAAAACAACTAGTTCTAAAGAAACCCCACACTTTAGTCTATGTATTAGAACATCTACAGTAGGAGGGGGTCTTTTATGCTGAAGCCACTGAGAGGAAAAAGTTCAGCATTAAGCCATTAAGGATCAGTTGTCCCATTATCTCTAAGCCCAAATTCAAGTCACACAAGCACAAGAATCAGCCATCACTGATACATCCTCATCACAGTCACGACAGAGGTTTCCTCACAGAGAATGTCACTAGAAATGCAATTACTGCTAGGATCCCTGAACATAAAATCACTCTCTGAATCAGCACCTAAAGCTATTAAGAAGTCAAACAGCCACTGCAAACAGCTGTAACACAGAGCTGAGAAAGTCCCTTCGGAACTTCAGGATGAGCAAGAAATACCCTTTTATCTTTCACGACTGTCCCTTACTCTCACCCAGTACCAGAGTCACGTACAAAGACAAACCTGTGCTACATGGATCTTTGCTTAGGCATACAAAGCAGTAAAACCACCTGTAGCCTGGATCCCTTCTGCCTGTGCCATTATGTAACTGTGAAAATGTAAATTCTCATTTCAGAAGCTGACACAAATGCCCTTGCCAGGACTTCAAATAGTGTTAAAGGACTTTTATCCTTGCCTACCCAATTACAGACCTGCCCTGCCCATGTGTTTATATGTTTCACACAAGGCTTAAAACAGCACCAATAGCAATGCTGATGCTGAGGGGGAGAATAGGCTTGTAATATAAGGGAGGCGGGCATGAAAGATATAAATGGCTACTAAGAGCTTAAAACCAGTAAGAATTCCCTGTTTGTCACTTTTGAGCTTTGGTAGTTTTCTATGTAACAACTAGGGGGAAAAACATCAGCAGTTTTACTAGGTGAGGTGAATCCTGCTCTGTACCCATCTGTTTACTCTCAGAGCTGGCTAGAAATAACAGACAACAAAAACTATCCTGATGAATATGCTAAAAGTTAGCCATTAAGAGCTATAGAAGAAGAAAGTCTCTCCCAGTTTTATTATGGAGTGTTTGTGGAATCTCTGGGACTACAGATAGGCAGATTTGGTATGGTCAGGTAAGCTCATGCTCTTTTCACAAGAAAAATGACAGGCCTGGAAATGAGATTACACGTGTTGGCAACAAACTGAAGTGGGACAGGAAACTTTGTGTCAAAAAATCCACGGGAGGAGAGAAGACAATGAGATGAGACGACAATGAGATGAGACAGCTTTCTGATCTTCCAAGTGCTGAAATGCAGTAGAAAGTATCAAATTAGGCTCATAAAATTTTAGGATTACCCATGCTGCAGATATATACAGAGAAGCATCATCAAAAGTGGCCTGGTGGTGGAAATAAAATTTGTGGAAATAAAGGGTGTGTTGTTTTTTTGTTTATGTTTTTGTTTTTTTAAAAAAAAAGCAAAATGAAGCTTTTCTGGAAAGTTATGGGTTTCTCTCCTGAGATCTCCAGCCTTTAAGACATGGTCATAACTTCCTGTTTTCTTACTTTACTGCCAGGGTTACTTTCTGCTGCTGTCATTTGTCTCCCAGTTCCTGAGGGCAGTTTTTGAGCACAGTCTCCATTTGTAGAGCCAAGAGTGTAAGAGCTGCAAGCACAGACTGTTTCAGACACTGTTATTTGATTCCCTTTGCTTTCCTGGACTTCAGAGACCCACCTTCCTGCTGAGGATTCATTTCAAAGGTGGCAGCTGCTGTTCAGGGAACGACCAACTCTGAATTGCACGAGCCTTGACTGAAACCTCTTTCCATTAGGTGCCTGTACCTCATTTCCAGAAAAAAAGGTATTCATTACTCAGGACAAAATTTAAGCAGGTATGTAAGTCATTAAATGCAAAGTCCCTTTGGGATAATTACCAGAGATGAACTGAAGTGTGCCGAATCACTAAGTGAAGTATATATGTATGCCTTTGCACAATGCAATGCATAATTTTGCAAGACAATTCAAATTAAAAGCATAAGTATAAAGACTTTCACCTGCCCCAAGAACTTCAGCAATACCAGCAGACAGCAGAGGCACTATAAACACTTTTTTTCAGTGTGACTTTTTGCTGTTTTCTATAATAAATATTATTACCTCCCTAAATAGAGGGAATGTTGATCTTATCCCATCCAGAAATTAAGCGCAGCCTGCCTTTCTTCGATAATATCTTCCACCCACCAAAGCCAGCACACATGGTAGATTCATCAAACAGGTATGTGAAGGAAGAAAATTTCAAGTCCAGCTCACATCTCATGGGCATTAATCTCCAGCCTTGGAGACTGCCCTCTTTTCATCCTAATAACCTGAGGCTAGCTTAATAACAGGAATCACTACAGAAAGCCTCAAATGACCATCTTTTCCCCCACTTACCCCATGGAAAAAGTGTAATTTTACCTGGGGCTAAATATGCTTTCAAGGAAAACGAGGTGCCCTTTGTTGTCAGGAGCAACCAGAATCATCTAAGTAGCTGTTACTCCAGAGATAGCTGTGGGAGGGAAAAACTGACACTGCTCTGAAATACACTGACTCAGCTGCAGGGGTGTGATTTGTTATGTAGGTCTGCTTGGGAGCTGGGACTGGAGGTCATCCTCACAGCCAAGGGAAAGCGAAGGTTGCTATTTCAGTCCAGAGCTGCCAGACTGAGCTGGGGACTCGCACCGTATGCTATGCACACCTCTACCCCTTTAGCTGCCAAGGACTTCTAAAAATGTCCGCAGCTCTGCCAAACCTGGTAAGCCTGGCAAGGGAGGCCCGTTCCTGCATCCTGGGCTGTGGTACAACTGCAAATATTTAGGAGTTCAATTACCATTTTTATGGGGTAAGTTAATGCCTCTCTCTTTGGTAAAGTGAAAAAGGTAGACATTGAAAGCTTATGTTATAGTAACACATTTCTTCCCATCCTCTGTTACCTTGACTAAGCTCATGCTTGTGCGCTCTCTCCCCCGCCCTGCTCCCCCCTACAGTTTACATAATTCTTAAGCAAGGTGCTATTCATGTGTAACAAGCCATATCTTGGGGTAAAAATGCTTTCATCTCAAGGTGGCTGTTTTTAGACAAAGCCTTAGGATATAAAGCTGATATAACCAGCTGGATTTTCCTACAGCCATTTTGGACCTGCCCATCTGACCAGGACCAGACAACTCAAACTTTGCTGGACCTGCAATCCTTTCCCGCACCCCTCCCTTCTTCCTGGGCTGAACTTTGCTCCTGACTTCTCTCCCTCCACCCCCGGAGCAGCACAGGGGAATGGGGGTTATGGTCAATTCATCACACATTGTTTCTGCCACTCCTTCCTCCTCACGCTCTTCCCCTGCTCCAGCATGCGGTGAACTTCTCCAATGTGAGTCCTTCCCACGGGCTGCAGCTCTTCATTAACTGCTCCAGCGTGGGTCCCTTCCGCGGGGCGCAGTCCCTCAGGAACAGTCTGCTCCAGCCTGGGTCCCACACGGGGTCACAAGTCCTGCCAGCAAGCTTGTTTCAGCATGGGCTCTTCTCTCCATGGGTCCACAGGTCCTGCCAGCAAACCTGCTCCAGCCTGGGCTTCCCTTGGGTCACAGCCTCCTTCAGGCATCCCCCTGCTCCTGTGTGGGCTCCTCCCCAGGCTGCAGGTGGGGATCTGCTCCACCGCGGACCTCCCTGGGCTGCAGGGGCACAGCCAGCCTCACCGTGGGCTTCACCAGGGGCTGCCGGAGAATCTCTGCTCCGGCACCTGGGGCACCTCCTGACCCTCCTTCTGCACTGACCTGGGGGCTGCAGAGTTATTGCTCTCACATAGTCTCACTCCTCTCTTCTGCTGGCGCAGGTGTGTGCGTTTTTTTCTTTTCCCCTTCTTAATATGCTATCACAGTGATGCTACCACCGTTGCTGATGGGCTTGGCCTTGTCCAGCAGCGAGGTCTGTCTTGGAGCTGGCTGGCTTTGGCTCCACTGGACGTGGGAGAAACTTCTGGCATCTTCTCACAACCCTGTAACCACCCTCCGCCAGCAAAACCTTGCCAAGCAAGCCCACTAGAACTGCAGACAGGCTAGTCTTACATCTCTCCCCGTGGGGCACCCAGGAGTACAAATCCTGTCTGCTCATACACGGGAGTGTGATCAAACACTGGCTAACTTGGCTGAAGCACAAAATGGAGATGAGCTGGCTTCATGCCAACCACTGGAGGACACACACTACCTGTGGCAGTATAAACACGCCAGTTACCCATCAAAAGAACAAGTCTAGAAAAGTAAGTCTACACCAGATCTTTGCTCTGCATCATGTGGCTGTTGGAATGTATTTGTTTCAGTTGTAGGACTCTTAAAGCCTGATTTACTGCATTGCTGAGCTATGGCCCAAGACACAAAATAAAAAGACGCTAAAGCATAACAGGTCGAAACAAAGTCAGAAAGCAAAAGGGAAGGGAAAGAGGCTCTGATGCTAAAGTTTAGATGACAATCACAGGAAAAATGCAGGCTACTGCACAATGACAGGTGATTCATAAAGGGATAAAGTAGAAAGAAATGAGAGGACAAGACTTTCTTGACTGGACTGAGCAGACATTTTGATGGGCCCAGACCATTTCAACCCTAAACTAAAATCTCAGGAGACTCTTCTCACCCCTGCAACGCACAGATAAATGGGTCACCACTGAACTGACTAGTTCATGATTCTGAAGTTGTGTGGTCCTTAAAATGAAGCTAGCTATCCTGGGTGGGTGTTGAAGTTCCACGGGCATCACCAGAAGGGGAGCTTGTTCCACTGTCATCATCAAACACATCCTTTGCCTGAACTGCAGAAAGTACTAGTTGTCTCCCTGGTTCCCTCAAACTACGCAGATATCTAGATTAGGTGGTGCTGAACATAAAGAGTCTGTGAATCACTTCATGTTCTTCTGATAAAGATGTTACATAAATATATTAAGTAGCATAAGCAATGAGATGCAAAACAGGTATTTCTAACTTCCCATACTGCATGTGCCTCCAAGTTCTGGTCCTACCTACACTCACATCTGTGCAGCTGCTACATGGGCTGCTGAGGACAGGAGAAAACCCACTTCCATTCCTATGCATGCATGACATTCCCGAGGGAGGGAGCTGTGGAGTCGTATCTAATCTCTATTTTGCAATTAACTCAAGACTATTGCCACAGTGCTCCCTTAGGACAGCTGGGTGCAAGGTGCTCTCCTATGCCAGCTTTAGTGCCTTCAGTGGGCAAACTGGCTTATGTTGGCTGTGTCACCACTTCACTTGGGCCAGGTGTCACAGCCTCCTGGGCTGTGTGGACACAGGCAGTACCTTCTCCCTATTCCCAAAGTACTTAAAAGAACAGGGATGTTCTCCTATAAACCCTGAAGAAAATCACAGCTCAGTTTACTGCAGCCCAAAGAGGCAAGAGAAACTGTAGCTTGCAGCTGCGCTTACAGTAAACATCACCAGTAAGGACACAGTAACCTGGATACAACTTTACAGCTCCTCCCGTACCCTCACTAGGCCAACACGGATGCAATGTACAAATATATGTTGCAGCAGAGATGCACCAAGAGAGTTTCTGACCCTCCAATTACCGGACCAAGAGCTGTAATAGGAAAAACTTTAATAAGTCAGGGACTCGTGGGTAAAGGGTCATCCCCAACACTTTGATAAAGTACTTAGCATCTGATGCCTCCCTGCTAGCTCTGCAGTATCTGCTTCTCACAAGGGCTTCTGAAGGTGAGCACACAAACCAGTCAGGTGTTTTCAAGACTGTCCTTTGGGTGCATTGCCCCAAGTAGGAAGAGAAAAAAGCAAGGCAAAAATCTACTGACTGTCCCTGCGCAAGAAAAAGACTGACTGTTCAGACACAGATTTCAGTTCCACTGCAAGGATGCCCTTCCCCAGATGTATCACAGGGCCTGGCAGGCAGAATTTAAGGCTTGCTGTGTGCACTAACGCTAACACAGCTCACCTTTGTCCAGGAAGCATAGAAGTTACTTAGCACTGCTTTGGCTGCAACTGCTGCTACGTGTTGTCAACACCTTTTACAGAAAAAGAAGCCTTTAAATAAGAGCTAATTGCCTAAATAACAAACTTATTACTGCAAAACTCTCATTGCTGAGCAATAAACACTCATTGCAAAGTAACTACAGCTAAGAGGTTGGCAGGAACACAGTCCTTACCACGAAGACTGAATTACTGTTTCAAAAGCGAATCCTAGTAATCTGTGCTACACATGCCAGCAGGAAGAACACACCTATCCTCTGAGTTGGGGAGTACTGAGAGACTTCAGGTTTCAGCTCCCAGTGGATCACACGCTCCTAGAAAGTGTTTGATGCTTTTCAAAGTGGCAGCCAAAGAGAAAGGTAGCGCATTAACGATTTGAAAGAGCTTTTTGAATGCTATTCTTCTCTCTTAGATTAATTGCAACAGTTAGACTAGCTCCAGCTTCCTCCTCTGAAGAGGCAGGCAGGCTAAATGTGTCCTATAAAGGAGCTCCCAGTGCAACTTTAACAGTGGAGCTGTGACCAGTGCCTTCTTAATACTCTGTAGTTACAAACTGCCCAAGAGGGAGATAATTTGGCTTTCTTGAAACGAAGCCTGCAGAGAAGCCTGCGCTGAGAAGGCCGGCAGCATACTAAACAACGGGCTACCTCTCCCCCACCCCAGCCACTGACCTCTTGCCAACACAATTACAATTGGGAGAGTATATTGTGTAGTGCATTCACTCTCTCCAAGAAAGTGTATTTAAAATGGATTACTTCTGCTCCTTAGGCAGGCGATCAATAGAGATGTGGACTGCAATAAGTACAGAGATGTCTGTGGGCTGCAGCACTTATCCTCTGTGTCTCTTCAGAAATTAATTAAAAATCAATGAAGTGTGCAGCCTATTAATAAGGAACCTCCAGATTAACAGATACAAGCACAGTCTCCCCTCCGGTTCAGAACAAACGCAGCCACAGCACAAACACATTAGAAATTCTCCAGCACTTCAAACAATACTATAAGAACTGTGACCTTTCATGGCTATGCCCTGCATCTGACTGAACTGCAATATTCTCAACTTTATGCACCCTTAATAAATTGTATGCTATTTGTTTCAAGCCAGTTAAACAGGAGGACTTGGGGTAAGCATTTAGATGCTTCAGAGTTACTGCGCTGGCTTTCTAGAAAATCATCTTATGACAATGCAAAATCACCAGCATGAAGATTGGATCCAGCAAGCATCGGAAAGAGGGTAAATGCACTTTGTGGAGGTCACTCTCGAGGTTCAGCAATAACTGACAAATTCAGTTATCTGACAACTTCTCCAACAACCTGAAAGTTCCACCTTGCAACCTGATGAATGCTAACTTACTGTGAAAGATTGCCTGGGTTTAGAAACAGCTGGGCAGGGGCTGCAGAAAGCCATTTTTGTTGCTGGTTTCTGTCAGTTAGGACCCCCATCCCTACTACTCTGCCACAGCCCAGTAGTGTTAGCACACAACGCACAAAATCTAGAGCAGCTTACAATACACCTAGAGCTGCCAGCTCAGGTCAAGGCCCCTGCTGAGCAAAGAACAGCACAGAGTTTTCCCCTACCTCCAGGAGATTCTAATAAAATAAAACCCATTCTATGTTAATAAACATAGTAATATAATAAATAAATACAACATTTAAGAAACAAAGCTGGTTTTTGGAAGGAGAAAGATTAAATGACTTGCCCAAGATCATTGATGGCGGGGCAGAGGCAGGGACTGCTGCTAGGTCTCAGGAATCCCCAGTCCAATACACCACCTACCTTCCTTTAGTTACAAACCCACCTTTTCCAGACAGCTTTCTTGGAAAATGAGTACTGACTCAATAGCAGATAATAATTTTCCACTGGAAGTGCACATGTCACGCACTGGATGCAAGGTTTTCCAGTGTTTCCTTATGTTGCATGTTATGGTAATAAAATGTGACAAAACAGGCCTTTCCTGTACTCTGTGTACTCGGCTGGTTCAGATGAGACAATGTTTTTGGACAGCTGAACTTACTCTCTCCTTCTCTTGGGCAGTGCCGATGAGCATATGGGGAACACTGTGGTGGCTGCTATCTTGTGTGCTTAGATGAAAATCCTACCAGAAGAGCACACAGCAGCTCCCTGCTTTGCAAAAGGCAAATATGTACATAATTTGACTGATTGCCCTGAAATACTTGAGAGGCAAAGTTTTTGACCTCAAGACACATATCTCATCGAGCACTTTTGGTCCAATTAAAAGCTTTTAGCATTATCCTGTGTTCTCATTCAATTAAACGTGGATGATATATTTTTTTCCCCTCAACAGACAGCATGATCGGGGCTGAATTTCTGAGGTAGGTGCCTTTACTTGAAAAATGCCCCTGAAGCGCACACAGCTTCAGGGCTCTGTATGACCACTTTTAAAATCATCATTTCAGTCTAAATAGGAGTACAACAGAACAATGGAAGCACTGCCTCTCCTAGAAACCACCGCTTTCACAAGCTATTCCACTGTAAGGGCCACCAGGCTCTGCAGGAGAAAACTGCAACAAGGGCATATTTACCCACTCCTGCTACTGTTTTCTTCTCTCATGAGAAGAGCAAGCAATCGGTCTGTGATGGCTTCTGCTTAGGACGGCAATATTGTTCTACGAAAGAAAATATTCTGAATTTATTCTAAATGCTTTTGATACTCTGATTCAAAAGAGTTCTTGAATAAATTAAAGCTTTGAACTTCCAAACTCTGTTGCCACTAGGTTTCTGAGCACTTCTTAAAAACCCACATCACAGGTAACCATAGTTACCTATTTCATTCTTATTTTTTTTCTGTTCTAATTGAGGAGCTCATGACAGCTGACAGAACAGGAGAGGCCAGCCACATAAACAGAGTGTGCTAGCTGATAATGGCTGGAGAAACCTGCTAAATAATCCATTAACCTTATTCAATAAATCCAGATGAATGCTAGAGCGGGGTGGGTGGAAAACAGAAATGTGGTTTCAAGAGACACATATTTCCCCCCAGATAAAGCGTCACATTATTATTAATGGTTCAGAGCATTGCTGCGTTGACAGTGAGAGCCCACAGAGTGTGAGTCAAACTGCCACCATGCCCCGCTAGTTACGTGCATCCAGACTGAATAGCCTTTAGTGTGTGTGTGGGGGGGTTAATCATTAAATACAGCCTGTCACTTCTTCCTTTTCACTTCATGATGCTAAGGAGGATGTTTATAACACAGATAATTTATCCAGGAATATATGAAAGGTCCATATGCTCCTTGAGCATATGGAAAAAATAGCAAAGGAAGGGACAGCTGAGCAATGCCCACTGCACTGGGGTGCACGAACTGTCCCCTCCCCTGCTCCACTGTACCTCAGCTCAGCCCTATCAAGACAGGAACACCGACACCACGGAGATGTGCTGATAATGCATCCAAGGTGAGTTTAGACAATCCCTCACATTACTTTGTTACAGGTTACTCACACAAAATAAAGTATAATTCTACCCTTTAAGTATACGAACTCATATAATTATGGTGCGCTGACTGCAGTAATACTTTACGCTATACACCAGTTTGCTCGTCATGCAAAATGACTACAGTTTTACCAAGGGACCACAGTCCTACATAGAGGAGAAACTACTTCTAAAGTTGTAAATACCTAAAAAGAAGCCTTCATTATGTCCTCAAAACAAAGGTGATTCTTCTTTTTGTCTAGATCCCAGAAATATCTGAGTGTGGTTTGGCTCAAATTTTGAAAAGCCGTTAAGGTGAATCCCAGCACCGGAGGTTTCAGTTCCTGAATCTGTGAAACTTCTCAGTGAGTGAGAACTGGCTGTTTTAATTGATCTCTGTACACTTCCCAGCTACAGAAAATACCTCAGTTACAGCTACATTTTTGTCAAGCTGTCTCTGGAGCCATGGATGCCATGATTTATTTGGAAAGAAAGAAAAAGACTCATGACTTTGACATCTCAAGATTGGAGCATGTGGGTGGGTGAATACATTGGAAATTTTGAGAGCTGCTGAGCTGAAACAGGTAACCTGAGTAGAACAAAGAGGAATTAGGGCAGGTGTATTTCCACTGATAGTAACATTTCAAGTGTCTTAAGACTCAATTCCTGATTCACTGAACTTAAAGGGAGTTTTTCCATTAATTACAACTAAGACAGGTTCAAGCCTTGGGCTAACGCTGCTACCACTGCACAGCACCCAGCTGGAACACGCAATGCAGGTTGAAATGTTTTTTAAATATTGGCAAAGAGTAATACACCAGGGAAGCAGAGGAAACCAAACACCCTTGGGCTCCCTCTAAAATCCCAAGTCTTTGAGTAGACTCACATTTGATCTTTCTCCCCAGCTATGAAACAATGCCTTTTTGCCTCTCACTCTAAACTACAGCCAAGAATTTTTCTATAATTTACCATAATAACCTGCCAGCCCTGGCTAGGGAATATGCATTGGGCACTGCCCGGAGTAGCTGAAGGCCTTTTAACAGGAACCAACTTCTTCTGCTAACCTGTGACCAAGACCACCTGCGGACTGGCCGCTAACATCCTGCCTAAGAAGCTGTCCCCATTCCTCCTGAGGTTCTGCAGCAGCATTTCCATGCTCAGACTACTGCTCTAGCACTGCCTATTTGCTATATAGCCACAACTGGTTTTGCCAAATTGCCATAAAGAGACATGAACCTTCTTCTTCTTAGTATGGAAATTAGAAGATTCATAAAAGAAAGGATCCGCTAACAGTAAAATCACTGCAGTGAGCAGAAAATTACCCTGTTGATTTTGGCTTATTTGGATCAGATCCAAACACGTGACAGATCTCTGAGCACAGCTTCCATATGTCTCTTGGCTGGAATTTTTCAGCCATACCTCCATCTCTTGACTGCTTCATTCACAGTTACCTCCCTCTCTCCTTTAAACTGTCTAGATAGTTCAAAGGCTCAGCTGTAGACACTCACCATTTCCCTAAGGACCCAATCATGATAGTTTTTTTTTCTCCTCTTTAATTAAAACTAACTGGCATCAGGCTTAAAATGTTTCTGTATCTTGACTGAAACACATTGATTAAAACACAGACACAGCACAACATTGCCCCCAAACAGAAATACCTTTTAAAAGGTCTTTACAGTAGGGTTCATTAGAACCGTGGCAAGGAGAATCAAGCTGTCACTGAGGAAGGCATAAAAAAATCAGGTCAATAAATGCTGCACAGTTGCCAGGTGGTATAGACTGTAATGGAAATAACTTTATTTTCTAGAGGCACCAAGACGGATGAAGATGCTTGGGATGACATACAGACATCTATCAACTGGCTTCATGCCCTTGAGATTATTACTGGAACATAACACACCCATATATAACTCTGGCTCTGCCTCTCCAAAAAACTTGCACAACTTCTCCAAATCCCACCACTGCAAAAATTACTTTTAGCTTATCAGCACACACAGCACAGGTCATATGTTTACCTCCAATCCCAGATTCTAGAGATAGTAGAATTAATTTGTAAGTTTCTAGTGAAACACATAACAAATGAATGGTACTAACAGCTTCTCAGAATCTACACTGCATTTGCTAAGAGTCATGCCAGTGGGTTGGGACAAGATGCAAAGGCTGCAATTCTTTTATATCACAAAAGCTCAGAAGTGACTATTCTGTTTTCATTTGAACTGATATTTACTTGTTTGGGGTATTTTGGATGTTTTTGCCCCCACTTCATGTACTACTAGTGTGACTCCCTAAGAAATCAGGCTGCTGAAATCATGACACACGCATACCTATCTTTTTATCTGTCCCTCTCTAATAATTTTTGATGCTTTTGACTGTTTTCAGCCTGATTTGGCTTGTTTTTGAGACACTTGTCTCAAAAGTTTTGCATTCTTATGAGTGTCCTGAAAGCAGACAGGCAAGGAGAGGAGAAAGACTGTAATAGTTTTCCTGCTACTGTGATTGCAGTCTTTCTTGGGCACTAGAGACTCCATGTAAGAGAAAGACATTATTGAGGATACTTTAACTAGCACTAGGAACATATTAAATTCCAGATAACCTAATCACGAGACATAAATCATAGGCAACCAGCTCTCAGCAGCTCTACTGCTCATAAAACTGCTTTTCTAAAGAGCTCCAGGGGGCCTCATTGATCACAAATTCCATGAAGTTCCACTGGAGGAAAAAAAGGCAGCCCCATTTACATACACTTATCGAGACTAAAACTAGGGCCCGGTGCACCTACTCTGGGGAGCTGCAGACCAGCACACAACTACCCCACAGGATGCTGAACCTCCTTTCCCATGCATTGCTAAATGACACTACAGGGCAGCTACAGAGTCAATGGTGATGGGGTCAGAGAGAGTCCTTCAGGAAAAACATGGAAACTTTGGTGACATAGCCTCACCCAACTTAGCCCACAAGGGGCTGAAGACTACCTGGCCACAAACGTACGATAGCTGTGGTCCCCTGTGGAGTGGTACACCCACCATAGGTGTTCAGGAATGGGAAGCACACAACCAAGCAGTTTCCCCTCACTAACTCTGAGGCTGGAAGTATAGGGTGGGACGTGGAGCTTAGGAATGCCTAAGCTGGCTACGTGTTGTAAAGGCCAAGGCTGGACACAGTGCTGCGGTTTTAGCCTCACACTGCATGTAGGTATGGAGGTAGCCCAGGTCATCTCAGCCTGGAAATACCATGGCAGCAAGCCAGGACACTACATCTGGACCAAGCTGGTAAGTCCTGTATGGCATCCTATTGCACTGCACAGTCCCGCTTGCAGGTCACAGGTTCCCACTGACCTGTGCATTTCTGCATCGTCTTCCAGTCTGCAGGGGGGCTATGACCTGTAGGCTTACCTTGCAGCAATGATGACATCCCCAGACCACAGAAAGGCTTCATGAAGCTTAACACAGATGAATTTACTCTTCTCCAACGACCTTGAAGCCTCCTCCAAAACCAGCTGAAAGCTCCCTCTGAAACTTAGAGGGCTTTAGATCAGCTAATTTTGGGGGAATCGGGTAGCCTTCCAGCACTGCGCCCTCTCTAAAAGTCCTGCTGTGTCATGCCGATGCTGCAGGTGCACTGGTATCCTGCTCTAACAAAGAGGCAATCCTACTACAAATAAATCCAGGAAAAGACATGGGTTCATTTTACTTTGCTGCTCTTACCACCGGGATACTGGGCAATCTGGGTGGCAAAAGAAATGGAAACAAGAGCAGGCAAGACTCTCTGAGACAGTCTGAAGGCAGGTTTTCTATAGCAGTCTCCTGCATGGACACTCAGTTGTTTCATAATGTGGTTTAGCCTACAGTGCCTTTTTTTTTTCTTTAGCAGGAGTGCTAATCACGGTCTCATCTATCTAGATGCCTATTTTTATGAAACTCATAGAAAGATAATATCTTTGAGACCTTTTCTCCCCTGTCAAATCTGAATAAATTCAACCAACATTTTGAAAAGTTATTGCAAGGGAAACTGAAGACAGAGATTGCAATGAAGCTAATTTCCATAGAAAACCAGGCTGTCCAAAAAGTTTTAAGAACACTCAAGCCCTTCCTTGCACATTCCATTCTTTTAAAGGAAAATAGCTTCCTTTTGTTCTTTAAAAGAGATTTAAAATAACCATCCAGCCCTGTCCTGAGGGGGAAAAGGCCTAAACTACATAAATAAGCTTTGTGCCTTATTTTATGGATGGCAAACCTCACGTAGCTCTGATAACTACCATCTGCTTCAGCGGAACGTGAGCTATTGTTCAGGAGAAAGACCGTACTGGAGCATCTTTGTATCACAAACTGGATCACCACCTCCATGAAACATCTAGGTCAGCAAGCTTGGGCAGCAAGCCCATTATTTTTGCCAGGAATACCTTTCCCATCTTTTCTGTAAGTGCAGCAATACTGTAATACCCCAGAAGCCATACTGTCATCAAAGTCCCTCAGTACCCCAGAAGGTTCACCAATACACATAATCATATGGATAAATTTCATGTCTTGCCATGCAGGGGAATAACAGCCAACACAGCAGACATAATACTGCCAACCTCAAACACTGAAATATAGAAGCCAAAGCCTCTAAACAAATTAAAATAATTACTTACTAAATTCTGAAATAAAATACTTAGGGGGTGCTGTTATTATTTGCCCTTTGACCCCTGAGACATTAGGGTATACTTCAACCCTGTGTGCAGACTGATCCGTTCCTTGATTTTGGTTTAAATCTGAAAGATTTTAAAGAAAGAACAGTCTGAGTGGAACTAGAATCTTCAGAATATCCTGAGGAATGTGGTTTAAAACATCCATTGGCAAGAGAGTGGATGTGCAAGAAGACTTAGGTAGAAAAGATGTTTCCCAAACATCTGACTCTCACATTTCTTCCTGAAATTTAAAAGTTTTGTTCATCTTTTAAATGTATTATAACTTACAACACAATATTCCTACTAACAATTTATAATTTGTGCCTCCAAGCCCCACAGTACCAGGCAGCCTTTATCCTCCTATGAAAATACAATCCCAGACCAACACTAACGTGTTTACTTTTCAAAACCCAAACAGCAGAGTCCTGGTATGTGTTGAACAAACAACGGGTAAATCACAATAAGCAGCTGATCTAGCAATCACCAATTTTTTTTTTGAAACATCAGGTACTGTTTATTTTAAGTAGGAAGGTGGTTTTGCACCTTTCTTACAAGAGAATTTACAGTGGCAAAGGAAAATGAATAACATTATTCCAGGAGTTGTGTGAAACAACATGGAACCAAGTGGGAGTGAAAAATTGCGTTCATTCAGTACGCGAGTGAGAACAGACTCAGTCTGCTGAGTGGGTCAGATGGCTGCAGCAGGAGAGGCCACCCCCTGGAGCCCAGCCAGGAAGCTCAGATGTCTCCTGTGGGGTCAAAAAGCAGCCATGGAGAAAGGGAACGGCCTGAATGGCAACGGGATGCCCGTATGAGACTAAAGGATGCCACAAGATGACATGCAGAAAGGACAAAGAAAGTTAGAACAAGGCTTTAGCTTGACTTGAGAATGATGGCTTCTGTATTGAATCCAAGGCAGAGGAAAGTCAGGAACTGTCTCCAGGGAAGGAGGACATTTCCATACATCCCTAAATTAACAAAAATCCATTAAGGAAAAACTTGAACACATTATCTCTCTGCTACGTTCATGGAGACAGCATATCAGATTCAAATTTTGGCTGACTGTGTAAGTCCATAATTACTGGTGGTCAACCTTTGCATGTCCCTGTGGTTCCAAGGCACCATGACACAACAAGAGACTGTTCTTGGGAGGGGGGGACAAGGATATTTCTCAGAAATAAAAGGGACAAAACAGTTGCATACAAACAGCCTGAGCTGCCAAAATTCATGAGATTTCTCCAAGACAAATGCAGACTTCACAGTGAGCTGCTGCTGCCTGTTCTGATGACATGACGGGGGAAATCACAGCCTCTCCCCCCAGCCTCACCGGCTCTCCCCCGCCGGGCACCTAGACTCCGGGTCCTGCCATACCGCTGTATCTCCTACGGCAGGAAGCCCTCAGTGCGCTTACCCCGCAAGGTGCACCAGTCCCTGTGGAAATGGCAAGAGCTAAAGAACTGGCAAAAGAAGGGCAGGGGAGGAGTTTGCCATTTGGGGCAGAAGTGAGTAGAAGGATGTGGTTCAGTAAAGCCAGCAGAAGAGATCCTAACTTTTATTCCTAGGTGAAAAGAAAAAGATGAAAATGGGGGACAGAACGATGAATTTACAAGGTCAGAGCTCTCAGTTTTCAAAAGACCTCAGGTAAGGTCACTTTTAGTGTTTGCCATTTTGAAGGAAATTATCGTATTTTCTCTTGTAATTAGCTGGGTGTTACAATCAAAGCTACTACTTACACAGTTGCAGTGTGCTTACTTTTCTAGTTTGCAATTTTTTATATGTCTAATGCAATTTTAATACTTTTTTCTTTTATGACAGGACTTGGTTTCGACCAAAATAATCACTGTATTAACATTTTTTTTCTTAGCCACTCAAAGCAGCTCATTTCATTACTGCAGAAACAGCAAGCCTCCCCAGTCTGTCATTAATTCCTACTGTTTTAATTATGAGAAAGAAAAAAAAATCTCTATGGAAGACTTTGTGCATAATGACACTGTAAACACAAATCTTAAAGCAAAGCTATAAAGTATAAACCAGACAAGTCAGTTGCTAAAGTAAGATTCTGGTAAAGCTCAGATTTTATTTGGTAGGAACTTAATTTCTCACTCTGCCGAGCCATTCCTATGCTGCTCTAAACCCACTGAAATGAACTGCATCACATCTGCCTGCAGAAGAATGAAGCCCTTAAAACTGTCCTAACAATGAGTTCAAGCCACATCCCCATATCTTAATTTGACAAAGTTCAGGGAAATGTCAGCTCCAAATGGTGTAGAAAAGACCTATTTCTATAATGAGCACGAATCAGGATTCTAATTCCAAACAACTCTTCAATGTGGGGAAAGTTTTGATGAAGATCTGAACTTGGACACATTTCTAGCTTGGGCTACTTTCTTCAGCTACTTTTCACAACAGAAACTGAATCAATAAACCCACTGCTTGCACTCTACATCTATATTAATACCAATCTAAGATGGACAGGATTTTCAAAGGTATGAACAGACTTAATTAAGAACTTTTTGAGCCAAAAGCTTTTGGATCTCGCACTGAAGCATGAGACCAGTGCCACAACATAGAAACTGCATATCCACATTTCCAAAATGGAATATTTAAAGTCCAGCATGTGCATACCTGGCACCTTAGAGACAACAAGTTTGCCTGCAAACTAGAAAATTCAGGAAGCTTAAGGTTAAGTGGATCAATGCACTATACATATATAACCAAACCTGATAAGCTGGAACCTTTTTTTAAAAAAAAAATTTTGAGTATCAGTGACATAAACACTGTGATATTTCACATTTCAGTGGTAAGAATTAGCTAAAAGAAGGTAACGTGAGGAAAACATGTAAATGTAAAATACAATGTTACACTGAAGTCTAAAAATTCCTCCAGGTCAAGATTTCAATAAATACTGTTCTTTTTATGAATCTTGGAAGAGGTAACACAAGTGACCATAATTAACATGCAAACCCACAAGATAAAGATGCAAACTGAAAGGATTTGTGTGTCCATTCCAAATTCAGCCCAGAAATTTTCTGGCTGAGAGTCACAGCTGACTCAAATTCATTTACTTCCAACCACTAAGTCCTCCAATACTGGGAAATAAATGTGATTAGACAAATAGATCAGAAACTCTAGGGATCTTGTTAGGGGTCAATGTTTTCTGCTTACTCATTACTATTTTAAAATAATACCAATACAAGCAAAGGAACAGCAAGAACACCTGGCATTCATGCTGATAATAAATTCAAGCAAAATCAAATCGTAAATTAAAGCAAAACCAGGACCACAGAAATAGATTCTTCTATTAAAAGACATAAATTTTCTTGTACTAATATTAATTCCTTTTTACAACTAAACAACGGCTTGCACCAGAACATTTTACTTATTCGTATCATCATTATTCAGTTCAACCACTGATTGAACTAGCAGGCATATTATTAGGTGTAGTAGAATCTTCTTCAGATGTCAGAAAGGGAAAAGCTTCTTGCATGTATTTTTGCTGATTACCTGTTTCTAGCAGTAATATCTGAAGCAACAGTGACCATTCCCAGTAACTCACTGAATAATTATTTTCATATATATATATACACGCACAAAAAAACCCAAATATGAAATGTTTACTGTGATACAGAGAATTTATTGAGAACCTGACCTGACATCAATGAAAAGACTTTTCAACTCCCATGGCCTTTGGATTAAAATGAGTCAAGTGAAAAAGCTAGAGAGCTTCTGAGAAATAGCATAATGTACCTTCACAATGACCTTCAAATACTGCATAATTATCAGGTCCAGCTTTGATAGATCAGTATTTGGAAATAAAAAAAATCCTCAAATTCTTCATTGCTGGACACCTGCTGTCAAGTCCACAGCAGATTTTACCTTGGGGCTTTACCCCTTACAAAAATCATCATCAAGCTTGACGTTATCAGCAGTGACCAAAACCATCAGTGGGAATTGCTACGTAAGGAAACGAGCATCTTCACTGCTTTTGGCATGCTTGCTGGCTAACCAAATTGCATTTGGACTGTCTGTACTCTGCCTCTACGCCTCTGGCAAACATTTCAGGAACACGGGCATCAAGAAACTTAAATCCCTACTGGGCAGGTACAAGAGCTCCAGATGTCAATCACATCTGCCAGTTTCCGCAGTGGTACCACAGGTCCTTCCTTTGGCTTCAAAAGATGGAGGCAAATTAGACGTCAAGCCACCTCTGCTTCTACGTAAAGCCCAGCTGGAGATCACTAATAGAACAAAGATGATGCGTAAAGAAACACCACTCAGCCCGAGTTTCATTTCAGGCCTCAGGCAACTCTGAGCAGTAACGTGATGTCTGGCAGTGACTGAAGGGCTACGATCTACACGGGGGCTGGCTGGTGCTGGGCAGGATAAGAGCTTAGCCTGGTAGGACTACAGCTGGATCTTCTGGTAAGGACTAGAGAAAGCATGTAATGAAATGGATGTTTTCTAACAAAAAACGATTTCTACAGAAATGTGAGCTCTGCTAGAGTTAACCACCCCCCAGCTGAAGCTCTGTCTGCTCCAGATCCCAACTCCATGTAGTTATTCTAAAGTCAAGAGGCTGGTCAGACCCGAAACTCAAACAGAAGATACATGACTGCCTTTCCAGCATGGTTACAACACCAACTGAAATAATGGAATAAAATCAATCTCCTACTGGACAGAAAACCAAATTCTGCAGCCCAGACTGACTTCTGGACATTAGTCTTCATGAAAAGTAGATGATAGAGTTAGTATAGAGACTTACTAAAGAACAAGCAAGAGTTTGTACCATGAGACCACCACACTTGGTGAGAAGTAATTTCTTTTTTAAAAAATTTGTTCTGGTCTTGAGCTGTCTCTGCCTGCCTGCCTGTATTTCAAACAGCTGCTCACCTCCTTCCATGGGCATCCTGTTTCACAAAATCTAGTGAGGCTGCTCACAAATAAGCAGTGACTGGGAAAAAAATTAAAAGAGACTCCTTCAGAAACTATGAATCCTGAGGTATCAATAGAAAAGCACTTTTTAAAACAAAAGAAAACAAACCAAACCATAGCTGAAAACAGCCCACGGTTTTTCAGCCACAGAAAAAAATTGCAGAAGAGAACCTTCCATGGCTTTATTTATAACTGTATTTACTAAGATACAACAAGTTAGAAAAAACCCATAGACTTTCTTTTCATCTTTCTCCAGTAAAGTAGGTTGTTCTTTCTTACTTTGTATTTAGCATCTCAGGGTTCATGACCGATTTTCAGCAACATGAAAAATACTGGCTTCCCTTGTGGCTGTCTGCTGGACCATACAAGAAACTCTTTCTCTTTTGTAACACACAGCTATTGTGAAAATACAGCAGACTAGGGACTATCAGATACTTAAAATGTTAACACTGCCATTTTAGCCAAGGATGCCCATTCACGTGGAGTGGGACTATGTGTAAAATAAGCAAACTGCCCACATGCTGGTAGGATATGGGTGTTATGCTGCTCCAGGGACACCCTGCACACAGCTCTGAACAAACAAAGCACCAGGTGCCTGCTTGATGATAGAGACAACCGCAGCAAGCACCTCCTGATGAGTATTTTCCTGCCTGTTTCCATTTCACATGGGGATTTTTGCATGTGGGGGGTGTGTGTCTGGTTTTGAGCTGCCATTCACAAATGAACATGGAAACTGAGAATTTTAAGGCTGAACAGGCTAGCAGGAAAGGTAATGGACTATGACTTACTCATCTCAAACAACTTCCTCTTCTCCCCTTGCCCCAGTTCTGATTGGGACCATGGCAACTGCCACTATTTAGTGGGGAAGGGTCCTCAGAAGCCCTGTTAGCTTTCTTAGGATGAGTGGCAGAAGTAATTGCTTTAGCTATTCAGCAAACAAAAAGAGCTGCCAGTTCTCACAGGGCTTGTGAGACCCACCCGAGCTGCTCTGTCCCCTTCCTTTGCTGAAATTATTTGCTGGCTGGCTGGCAGAAGAATGCCATCAATGTTTGCTAGCTGCTTATAACACATTTTTCCAAAGGGAAAAAAGTGTGACCCCTTCACCTCTTCCCTGCCACTGCCACCCCCACACCCCAACCAGCCATTCAGCCGCTCAGCTGCCTGCTCTCTTCTCTCCCACCCCTGTCTGCCTCTCTTTGACTCTTTTATAAAATCCCCTTTAGTGTGTTTCCTTAATGCACTGTCACACATTTTAATTCCAGTCCTTAGTCTGTCAACAATGAACTCTGCCAGCTAAACAGAGCTGAAACTGCTTGTAGTTGGCAGCAAAGATCTATTGAAGTGGGGGGTAACATTTTTTCAATAGCAGGCTTTCATGTAAAATACTAAACTGTAGTGCAGTCTTTCTACTACAGGCTGCGATTAAACTGTAATTCCCTGATAGACTTATAACCATGATTTCCTAGCAGCTGGCCTGGGAAATTATTTCAGTACTTCACCCAACAGAGCTGTTATTTAGATGGCACACAGAAAAAAATGCACATTCAGATTTGCAGGTCCCATGTTCAGAGGGAGGAATGTGCCATAGCTCCAGCCGGGTGCAGGTTTCTACAGTAGATGGCAGCACCCAGGAGTTCTGCAGCTTTCCAGGTAGCCAAGCTATGCCAGCGGCCTCCCCCTTTTGTCATTTTACTTAATTTCCACACATTACCAACAACAGGAATCTCCTCCTCCTCCCCTGCCCTGACCCTGGTTGTAATAACCTCAGCTTTCCTTCCAAAATACTTTCTTTATGTCCCTGCTTTCAGAGCAGGTGATGTTCTGTGTGTTCTGCTAAAATGACTTCCTAGCAGACCCAGAACAGAGAACCTGGCCCTTCACTAACTCTCTTATTTGACAGATTTATTCATCCCATAAAAAAGAAACAAAAAATATGACATTCTTCAGGGCACCAAACTTATATGGGCTTTGTACTTCACTTGCAGCATTCGTGAAGTGAAAACAGAGGAGCTGCAACAGGTAATGCTAACACGTTATAGACCAAAGGAAATGAGATGTGGAGAAGGAACGAGCTCCAAACAGCCATTCTTAGCTTTGCAAACTGACAACTGACAGCATAGCATATGTTGTCTTTATTATTCTCCTAGTCTGGCAGAGAAGCACCCTGCTACTGATTTGCACCAGGAACTGGGCATGCTTCCCTTTGTACCAGCTCCAGGTCTCCTCGCCCGCTTCCCTCCCAGCCGCGGCTGCGCGTGCCGAGGCCTCTGCTCCAGCCTGTCTTCAGCAACTTGTCACACTTGTGCGACTCACACAAACGCTTCCAGTTTTCTCTCAGGTCAGAGAAACAGTAACCACCACCTTCCTAAACTGTTCTAGCCAGCTTAGCTGTTTTAGACTGAATCCAGCACAAGCAGTGCAGTGAACACCCCAGAGGGAGCGACCTCCTCAGACAGCACAAGCACCCCCCAAGGGGACTGTGTCCCCCACCTCGGCTGCTGTGGCCGCCAGGTCAACATGCATAGCAACTGCTCCAGGTACTGCGTGTCCACTAACACCTACAGCAACACCACGGATGCTCCCCTACGCGCTCGGCAAGTGGCAGTAGTACAAGGGATCATCACATTCCCCCTAAACATGGCTTACACATCTTTAATATGGACGTAGGAGTACTGCAGTCCTCAGAAAAAGAAAGGGATGGAAGAAAAGTCTGCAGAAGACATGAAGATGAGCTCACAGTTTTAATAACAGAGAAATGGCAAGGTATGCTGCTGCACAGCAATTGTCTGTCAGGTGCCCGCGCACAAGGCAAAGGGCTGTAAATCCAAACCTACAGTGAACCATGACGTAGCTAACAATGGCCACTATATGAGGCAGACCGAATTTTAACCAGAGAATAAAAAGACCCAAAAGTGCAATTTTAAAAATTAATGCTTCCTGAACTTTTTCTAATGCTGCCTTTTCAAGCTGATTTGGCAACAAAGGTGTTAAGAAGGTCTGCAGTGGCCCCGATACATGTTTTCATTTTCCTCCAGATTTCTGTGGCGGTGTAATGCACTTGAGCAAGTATAGTGAGACAAATATGAATGGGGAGGGTTAGTATACCCGCAGTTCTACCTTGCAACCACATTTCAGTGTGTAGAAGCTGATTTCTTAGTACAAATGCAGAAGCCATTCCCCCTGCAAATAAAGATCTAGGATTGTTTTCACATTGTGCACCTGATGGTTTAATTTTATAGGCCTTGCATTTTGTGGGGTGCATTTCTAAGCCTTGTTTTAAGCGCCCAGACCTCTCTGGTTTGCCTCCTGCATTCAGAGGTGGTAGGCAGAGACCAAGGACAGGGAAGAAAGGGAAGATCGTGCTGTTTGCTGTGGTTTTCATTCTGCTCCATTCCCTTTCCCAGATGAATGCAATAACTTTCACTGCCACTTTTTTGGTGAGACAGAAATATGCAGTATCAAACATGCCATGTTAAAGTGCTGTCTGGGATATGAGCTGAGGGAGCTGGAGCCTTTGCTTGTGTCAACAGCATCTTTCACATCTCACAGGCATGGGGAGATGAAGGTCACTGAGGAAGAGCACTTGAATCAACACAAACTCAACTGACAGTATTAAGCTTGAAAGAGAAAAAATTGCTCCTGAATTTTTTCTTCTCATTTTTAACAAAAAATAATAGGAGGAAAATATCTATTGAAAAATATCATACCACTAAAAGCCACTCACCCCCAACCACCTGCACCTTTAAGATAGCTATAGTACTGTGCCTCCCCAGGACCACAGTTGTGAATGCTCGCAACACACTTGCTGTTTCTGGCTTTGTGCAGAACTGACTGCTGGGGCTGGAACTTGCTTTTCGCTCTCTTTAAAGCCACCTTGCCAGCCAGATATTTGTTGCCACTGGGAAAAGTCCTTGTATAAAATACCAAGTGGATTAGCAGAAAGTGACAGAAGGAGAGAAATGAGAGAAATGTACATTCTAAGTCTGATCCATGCACCATGCCAACAGTGAGGGGTAACCTGAATGAACTGGGGATCAAGCTCTAGTCATCCCCCTGTGCCTCCCCCCTCCCCTGTACGTATGAAGGTGAGTTTTGTTTTGAGGCTCCAAATATATCTAGTTCTAAAACCACAGCAGATTATTTCATTTGGCACAATACAATACTCCTGCATTGTCTTGCAGAAATTAATTCAGACAACAAGAAAAAAAACCCCACCTAATAAGTCACTGTCATTATGCTTATATATTAAGTAGGTAAGGACAACCAATGGCATTGTACAGAAGGGAAGATGAAACATAGGAGGGGTTTGCAACCTGCAAAAGGTGAGACAGAAAGTCTGTGAGTTAATCAGAAATACTGCTCCCAATCTTGTGCTGTTATCACTGTCTGAAGACACTCTCTGCTTGCAGGACACTACTATCTGCTCTTGATTCAGCAGGATGTTAACAACATCAAAACAACAGCAGGGATATTGGTCTTCTAAAAGATTGGGAGGTTAGTCCCCTCCCTTAAAGCAATCAACACAACAGCTACTTGAACGTAGCTGCAGACACATTCAAAGGATGGTAAATCCTACCACAGTATTTCAGGAGAAAGCGAGAACAAGGCTAATAAAGAAACAACGCAGGCCATTGATTTTTCAGGTTTACAAGATGTTTCAGACAGAGATGGCTCTGTGGAATTTGGCATCTTATAAGACTTCAGCATGGAAATAACGGACAGTCTTTGCACACATTCAACTTCAGAATCCAATTTTGGTAAATTTTTGTGATGGGAGTGAGAGTTTGCGTTTTTTCACATTATGAAATTCTTCATTTGCCACAAAACCACACAGAACACCGTTAAACTCTCTACGATGTTCCTACAAAGCTGCCAACTTCCTTTTTGTCCTACACTGCATTCTCCTGTAAAGACCCATGCTGACTGGGATTCTGATGCTGGAGAAGGCATCTGAACTGGACAGTCAGCCAAGGATCCCCAACGAGAATCACAGGCACTCCTGTACCACTAAAGAGAAGATGAATATTAAAGCTCAATAGCAACTCCAAACCCTCTAGCTTTTCACTCCATTTGCCATAGGAAAACATGCCAAAGTACAGTTAGTCTTACTTTTCCCATTTGTGTTCCTTAGCTAAGTAGTAGCTGGAGACAGGAAGACAGAAAAAGAATACTCTGCCAAGGCAGTTTCATCATCAGGGCTGTGGCCCAACACTATTTATGCCGCATCATTATGGTTCCTCTCCCCTGCAGATGAAAGGAGAGCACATACAGCCGCCAGACACGAACTCACAGTCCTTTGTACATTCCCACTGGGAGGAAAATTCCCATTGCAAAGAAATGCCAGTTACAGAACAGTGGGAATTTAGAAAAGTACTTGGTTCAGATAGTACATTTGAGCACAATATTGAACAGCGGTTAGCAAAGCACCACTGTAGTAGTGAAGACTAACCACATACTGAGCGGTACGAGCAAGAACTAGCCAGCACCTTAAGAGAAGAGATTATTCCCCTCTGCTTATTTGAAATTGCATATGAAACCTCATGTAACCCTCCACACTACAAGAGAGATGTCAGCAGATCAGGCAGAGTCCAGCAGAGGACAGCTAAGATGGTTAGGGGAACAGACTAGATAAAACACAAGTTGAGGCTGAGGAAACTGGGTTTTGTTTATCCTGGAGAGGAGATGGCCGATGGTGGAATCTAACTGCATACTTCCACTACCAAAAGGGAGGTTACAGACAAAAGAGGCAAGTGTCTCGAGGCAAGAGGCACAAGTTCCAAGAAGGAGCATTTCAAGCGGGTAGAAGGAGGTAGCCACGTTGTTTGCATTTCTGCATTTGCTACCTTCCCCTTTCAGATGGCCTTACTGGTGAGATGAAGGGGTTTGCAATATTGAATCCAGTCACATAATCCCATTTTCTCACCAGCGGAATGTCCATCAAAAAACGAGAGGGGAAGAAAAAGAGAAACACACAGAGCATGGCCCTCTAAACATCCTTCCTGTGTGACTAACATGCAGTGGGGAAAAAGCCTGTCCCTCCTTTCTGGGACTAGCTCTGCATATTTGTTCCCCCCAGTTACTGTGAACTGGTGTGGCATGGCGCTGTCAAGCTGCAGAAGACCCATGAAGAGGGATTCTTCTCCCTTGCAGGGCTACCTATCTTTAGCAAGTTTATGAGGTGATTTAAAAGAAGGTATTACCTATCACTCCTAAAATCTTTCTTTTTATAATTTGAGATATTATTGACTTTTCCCCTGAAGTATCACAGGCTATCCTGGCTGCAAAACAAGGAGGCTGAGAGCTACCACAGACAAGGAACCAAGCAGGCTTTTTTACACTCAGGCCAGCCCCAGTGTTCTGCTTTTTACCCATCACCTGCCATTAAAACAGGACATCATCCTCAAGCTGCAACAGCAAGCTGACTTTGGTATCAATTACAAAAAGACGAATACTGCAATGCCCAACATACCACAAGTGAGGAAACTGCAGATAAACAATAGCTTCTGGCACAAAGGAGTGAGGGTCAACATGTGAACCTCTAAAAGTATTAGCTTACTACGAGCCAAGTACCCACCTTCCACTTTTACGTCCCATGATTGTGTATGCTACTATGAAAAATGAACACAAGGATTACATTTAAATCAGCAAACAGTAATGACATACTTCTCAGAAAGAACCTGTTAAGTTGGACCTGTTAGTTACTGGACTGGTCAAATGATGGCCTAGTCCAATAAAATGTGAACTCTGCAGTGCACTTCAGCTTTCTGCCTCTGAGGAAGGTTATTTCTTTGAAATATAAACATTCTGAAAAGCAATGGGGATCTCTAAAAAACAACAACAAATGAATATTCTGTAATGACAATTTCAGACCTTGCTGTTTACAAACCCAGCTTCAGATAGTAAAGGTCAATCCCCTTTTCCTGGGAAACCTGCCCTGCAGAAGTACTGACCTGTGCAAGTGTTTTTCATGATGTTTGGCTAAAGACTGAAAGCTGCAAGTTGACTCATAGGCAAAAGGATGGGTGATCATAAAGGTGTGGGGGAGTTTCTTCCAGTCTTTGCATGAATAAAAAAAATAATCCCAACCTTTCAGCAAGGCAGGCTTAGCAGCCCTTGAGAAAGACTTTACAAAACCTTTACAAAGAATTGCTTTCCCTTTAACAAGTTAGCATTATTGTTCTGTGCAATGGCCTTCACTTAACAGGGGCCAAGGGTCAGCAGTTGCTTTGTCACAGGTAAAAAAAGGTGCCTCACAGCATTACAAGGAGTTAAGCAGATAAAACATTTTAGCTGATAGAGAAAATACTGGCTTGCAATGATGTTTGAATGGTTCTATGCCCTGCACTTCATATGCAGCTATAACGCAACTCTGACGTCTTCTGAACAAACTCATTTGGCACTTAAAGGAAGGGAAACGGTGTGTCTGTAGCTTCCTCGACTTCATGAGCTCAACTCAGCTGGGTCTAAGGTTAGAGAGTCAGCATACAGTAACTCTGAATGCAACCAGGTTTGCCTTTTGCCTGCTCCTCCACTGGGTCCCTACAGTTTCTGGGGTATAACTAATCACCTCCTTGTCAGTAAGAGTGAGATTTGACAAGACCTTGATTTCACTTTCTATTTTTGAGCAATTTAAGTTTTCTTCTGTTTCCACTTACAAAATCCTGCAATTTGGAGAATCAGAGAAAGCAGAGGCTGAAATAATCAGGCCATTATCACAATTACACTCTGGGGGAGAAGACATAGCTTTTTTAGCTTATATACTGTATATAAACTTTCTGCAGCAATGTAGTAATACATTTAAATAGCTTTATATTTGGTATGCTTGTCCCTTTCCTAGAAGGATGTTCTATCAACAGACTCCTTGAAAAGCTGACTAACCCGAAAGTGTTTGAGTCTTGCGTCTACCAATCTGAGTAACCTAAGCAGCCAGTTCTGCAAAGAGTTACAGTATGAAACATCATCTTTGTTTCAGCATTTCCCCCCTCCTTTCTCTTCTTAATTATTACATTCCAGTCCCATGTATCTGAACTTTGTAAACACCCTGCAGAACAACTTGCATAGCCAAGACTTTGCATTACCTACATAAATGCCTATTAGCATCTGAAGTGATGCACAGGAGACAACAGACTTCCCAAAGAGAGACAAAAGGCTATTAATTCTATTTAGTTGCACATATAAAATATGCACAAATAACAAACACGCACAAGAACGTACACAGTTCTCCCCCCTCCCCACCCTGAGGACAAAACTCAGAAGTAAAAACCAGGAATGACAGAAAAAAAAAAAAATAGTATTGCTGAAAACCATTAAGCTTTAGAAATAATGATCAAGTGTTTGCCTGGGAGAATAGGAAAAAAAAAAAATCACAACAGGATCAGAGAATGCCCTGTTGTGCATGGGATTCTTGCCATGATATGGAGGGGAGAGAAGTTGTTCAAATAATAAGGTTATTTTAACAATACGGAGTGTTGTGCTAGTAGGCATTTTGTATGAAAAGCAGGAAGCACTCCCCAAATAACAGTAATAATAACGACAACTTCAGGTGTCTGGTTGCTAGCACTGACATTTTCCTAGGTGTGAAAGAGCATGAAGATGTCTGCTTTTATGGTTGTTGGACAGAAGGGGTGCCTACGGTATTCATGGATTTTAAAAAAAGTATCCTGTGTAAGAAGTTATCATTATACATCAAATGACTAGGAAGGTCAATGATATTGACTGACTGATTAAAAATGAGATTTATAAAAAAGAATCAGATGAATAGCTTGTATACATGAAATACTGAAAATAACAGATAATGCACCAGGGGATTTCTTACTAAAACCAATTTGATTTTCTAAGCCTTAGGTAGTTTAGAATCTGCAAGCAAATAACAAAAAGGCTGTTCTCTAGAAAATATTTCTTCTGGCAAAAAACGGGGGTGGGGGGGGGGTGGGGCGGTGGGGGGAATGAGGAAAAAACTGCTAAACATTCTCCCCCACAAAAACCAAACCAGAAAAGGAAACAGGAAAAAAACTCCAACCCTTAAGGTAGCAGAGCTCTATGCTTCATAACTTCATGTACTGCATTGTCAACCATACTGGCAGATATGAGAAAGCTGACAGCTCTCCAGAGGACCCCGCTGAAGCCGCTGTGCAGAAGTCTGGAACGGCACAGACCTGATTCTGCATGTAATGAGACTGAAGAGAGCTGGAAGGTAAACTCCCTCCCCCAGCTGTAGGGAAGGAGCAGACAGGCTGTCTGCCAAGCCTCACGTGTGCTCCTGTGCGTGTGCAAAATGCACACACACACACAGGCACGGGTCTTCCCTCCCAGGTGGCTCTGCTCACGGGAGGGGGAACCGAAAACTCAAGGTACTGTTTGCCATAAATGCACTGCAAAACGGGATTAAATTGTATTACATTAAAAAAACCACACCGACTTGCATTCAAAGTGTCTTACTCATGAATCCAGAGAATATGCAGTCAAATGAATGAAATACTGACATATCTGTGCTCCTCTCTTATGCCTTAGGTTAAGCACACTGGAAAAGCCTCATTAACTGGTGACAGTTTTAGCTGAAGGTCTTGTGCACCAGTCTGGCTGAGAATATTAGGCCTCATTAAATTACAAAAAAAAAAAAAAAAAAAAAAAAGAAAAAAAAAAGAGGAACAAACATAGCTGCTTTAATACTCTATTCAGTTTGTCTAATTCCATTTTAATTGATATCCATGTAACTGATCTCTTGCATTCCTCGTGGAACCACCCCAGACACACACACACTCCACACAACTGAACACAGCATACACATTCAATCCTTCATTTTGCTCTGGCCGATGCCAGCCCAAAACGTCTCCAGAGGAATACAGAGGCTTTTCACAACCTCCCAGCAGGTGAGGCAATCAAAAACATGTGGCTCTGGTGCCAACTTGGAAAGTTCACAGCTCAAATCAGATGCCAGAGCAAGTGGTGGCCCATCGGCAGCTAACAACTTACCATGATCACTGTATAAGACAACGTACCGGCACTTCACCATTTACTGCAAATTCACGGTCAACCCCTAGTGACACTATGTGACTTTTATTGAATGTATACCACTACCATGGTGAGGTCAGTTCTCAGCAAGTTCAGGCTCTCTCTGACCTGCCCCTGCACATCATATACTCTGCAAACCCAGAGCAAACCTGGTGACAAGGTTGAAGGTAGGACTTACAGCAAGCTAAAGAGATAGCAAGCCAAAACTTGACACTGACAGTTGTGTATTTGGCTGGAACTATCCTGATATATCATCACATCATTTATGATTTAACAGGATGAAGGCTCAACAAAAGAGACTGCAAAGGACAGCCACCACCCTAATGCAATGCAGAAGATGTCAGATCGTTCCTACTTCAGTTAAGCATTCTGTATCAACAGCAGCATGCTGGCCTAAAAGGCACAGAAAAGGTTTGGGTTTGCAATCTTCATGCTCCTTTCTTGCAGTAATGCAGAAAAGGGCCTGTTTTGCAGGGTGGTTGTATCATCTCCACATATGGTAAAATTAATAAACATATAGCTGTACGTTACTACATACACATACGTATACACACAGGCCTGGAGAGCACCAACATAAGATGAAAGAGAAAAAAAAGGAACACACATCTTTGCATAATATGTCACTCAGATGTGACTTTGAGTTTGCTACTTTCACATGCGACCTCTCTAACTGCGTTGCAAAGTAGCAGTACGTTCCTTTAAGGTGTGTGAATTGCTTAGGAAATGTGGTTCTGATAATAAGAAGTCTACATCAGCATCAAATGGAGATGTTGATGGCTTGTAGATTTTTAAAGGAAAGTATCTCATTGGCGTTTGTGTCCAGTATACCTCAATTAAAATCAGTCACTGTGCAAGTATAAAAAAGGAATAGAAAAAACAACAGAAAAAAGAATGATTTTATAGCCTTGTGCCTGTGGCGAGTAGGACATGAATGAGGATTATGATAATTCTGACAAAATTAGTAGATACTGTCATGCTGTAATTTGGGGAAAGACAACACACTACTCAAGTATAAAGTACGTGACACTAATAGACCATGCTGGCATCTTTTAACAACAGACAAAGATTATGGCCAGGTCTCTGCTGCTCCATCAACCCCCTATGGCTGCACTGCAGGACAGGCACACTGACCCCACTGATGCAGGCTGCCAAAGCCCCAGAACCTTCTTGTGAGGTTTGTCTATTAAAAGTCTTTAAAGGCAGTAGGAGGAAAAGCCCTTTTATTCATCAAGAGTTTAAGCTAGTAAAAAAACGCTTGAGAAAAGATTCTGAGTTTCGCTTTTCAAAGTGCTGAGTGAGACCCTTTTATTCCTATTAAAGAAGCTTTAGCAGCATTGCAGAATTACTTGGAGTAAGGGAGGGAATGGGAATTTTCACTCTTTGCTCAGCCTGAAAGACCTAACTAAGGTAGGTGACCCAGCACATGCTTTTACTGTACATGATGAAACTAACCTCCACAGCTTCCATTCACATGTCCATTCTTGCCCTCCTCATTTTTGCCAATGTGCTACGTTCTCTCTTTCTGCCTTGCTGTTCTACTGTGTTGTTTCATTTTCCAGGAGATAATTAACGCATGAACTATAGCAAAACGAAGCAATCAGAATGCAAACTAAAAAGGAATGTTGGAAAGATGTGAGTTCTTCCTTTTAAATATCAATCTGCATACTAATTTGACTTTCACAGGCCAGAACGAGGCTGGCCCCTGGAACTTGGTCCAAGAGGACACTCTTCTTAAGCAGATGTTCCCCATGCATGGGAAAAATGTGCCAATGGCGATGACATTTTGATAAAGACAACCTTTCTGTGATGTCACCACCCCCCAGGGTCAAGTGATCTCAGACACTCACCCTTCTCAGAATCTCCCAAACTGATTATGGAAGTTGTAATATGCTTGTCCTCCCATCCATGGCTTCCAACCACATCACCTCTTCTGTAGGGGAGTGTTTGGGCCATGCTGAGTGACATTCCTGGCCTGTGGAGATCATGGCTTACTCCTCACCTCCACCACATGGTTCTCCGCCTTCCCCTTGACTTAGCAGGTCAATCACCAACGCTGACAGTGTTTTAAGGTAATTTCTCTCTTGGCTTTCCTCAAAGCTGTCAGAGACAGGCACTTTCAAAGGACTGCTCAAAGCACGCTTCTGTTTTCTCTGTTCTTAATGCCCTTCTGGAAGTATTGTCTTTCCTCATTAACTAAACAGGAGCAAGAGAGCTACAGGTGCTGATGTGAGTTACCTTTTCTGACACCCTCCTGCAATCTTTGGGAACCTGCACAGCTTTACATGCCATGATGTGGCTCTTCCTTCTCCACCCCTCCATACTCAGACATGCACACAGACACACATGCAAGCACTCCCAAGGCTTCATTGCTGCAGTTTAGGCTGATGAAATGAACAGCTTTATGGAAAACCCCTCGGGGACTGACTGTACATTCTGCAAAACTGCCTGTACAGCAAGTAAATAAATAAATAACACAATCCTCATTTTTGATTTAGACTGTAATTTCCTTTCTAATAACTATCTGCTTTCACAGCACACTCACCAACTCAACAGTATTTAACAGGAGGCTTATACTATTTTCAGGGGACTTCAATTATGAATTAGACTGTAAACTTATACCTCTTTTTGTTTTTTATTTCCTCTAACACTTTAGTAAGTGGCAGTATATTCAAATTCCTCTTCAAACAGAGGTATCGCTTGAAGTCTTTACATTAGGGAATAGGGCTATTCTCTTCCTGCCTGACTCTGCTGTTCTCCTTATGGCTATCAGATTAAAAAAAACAAAACACACAAACAGAACAAAACAGCACACTAAAAAAGCCCAGGCACCAAATAAACACTGCCCAAGATGAATCATATGTTTCAATCATTCAATGTTCCCTCATCTTGCTAAATACAGCATATTTGGTTGAAATAAATAGAAACCCTTAAATCTCACAGTCACCTCTCCATTTTAAATGCCAAAACACATTTGACTTTGTAATGAACAGCAGAGCTGTTGATATAGCCTCCATGTTTTAGAATTAAGCAACAGTCCCCATGAAATTACTTATTACCACCAAGTTTGCTTTATTAGAGCCTCAGGCAAGCGTAAGGGCAGTTAACTCTCTACCACCACGACTGTCAGGTCCAGTAATGACTTCTTCCCAAGTCTCTCCTCTATTAGACATGCCACTCCTTACAAAGCAGAGTTTTTACAAAATGCTTTAAAAGTTACATCTCTGAATGATCATTCACTAATAAACATAAAAAGTAGATGTCTGGGGTAAAGTTACTGGGAAAAAACTGTATCCTAAACCACCCAACTGGGCCAACCTTCATTTAGAAGTCAGAGTCATAGCCTCTAGGTCAGTAATAACAAGCTTGAGAAAGGGGAAATACTGTCACAGAGAACCAGCCACCACATATTCAAATTTGGCAAGAAAGGTCGGGACAAAAGTGATGCTCTCAGACCACTAGCAATGAGAACCAGCTAGGCATGATTGGGAGCCAGCCAAACCTCCTGGCTTTCCATTCTTACAGAAGGTTATCAACAGGAGACGCAGAAAGGAAAAAAATTCCCAGCCATTTCTGCTCCTCTGCATTGCTCCCATGTCCACTGTGATTGCGTTCAGCCGATTGTCTCTTTGAAGGTCACAATACTAACCCTTACTCCCAAATGAGGGGGGCAGAGATGTATTCTGATAATGAAAATTAACAGAGCTGAGTTGCCCTTCAGGAACTCATACAACACATGGCTGAAGCTTTGAGGAGGGTAAAGTAAGAGGGCTTGTATTTCACTTCTTATTCCAGCACCATCCAGATGATCAAAAGAGACTTTATCATCCGCTGTCATTGTGAGCCACATGGTTGGACCTGATCGCATCTAAGAGGCCAAATTCAGACTGGATTTATGAGGATGAAGCTCATACAAGACAGAGACGCTTCTGGTTGAAGTCAGTATGAATTTAGTCCCAACTCTTCAGGAATCATAGGAATTTTGATGGCAGCAAAGGATGCTGGCTTCCTTGCAGAAGGAATTTGCAACTATTTTACCACTTACAGAAGGGAATTTCCCACAGCCCTGAACTTCAGTCCTGTCAATGACTGACTGTAGTTCAGGGTGTGGCAGGATACTCCAAATAAATCAAATATGCCTTGATTTTTCTGCCTATATTTATTAATATAACTGATTAGCCTATGAATACACCACCTCAATATGCTAGAAAAGAGGGGCACGTCTTGAAGTCTACTGGACTGTAAAGTGGAGGGGGAAAGGCCATTCATTTGCATCTTCTAAGAATGACAGGACAGACGCTGCTGACTTAATTGTAAAGCAAACTTCTGCACAGATGTAAAAGATTACTTTCAGAAAAGGCTCACAGGCTACTTAAAAATGGTTATAAGCAGTGAATACATTAAAAAAAAATTTTTGCTCGTTTTCTATGTAGCTTTTAGGGATATATATAAAAAATTATACCCTGATATGCAAATATTTGAGTATTTACATACTATGTTTATTTTGTTTATAAATGTGTTACGAAAACACTCTGGCTTAAATTTATTTAAACCGGGAAAGAAGACTTGCTTTTTAACATATGCAAAATCATTCTTTTATTAATATAGCATCTGAATGACTCTGATGGAGAATGCTACAACTGCCAGGCTCTGAAGACTCTGGTTCTATATGTGCAACATATCTGCAACTACTGAGCTGTTAAGACCATGGCGCCATGCAAGTCTATTTTCAGTTTTTCTGTTCTACACCCAGAATCAACCATATTTCACACAGTCCTGATACCAGTGTTCAGACTTCTTATCAACTGAAAGTTTAATATCACACAATAACATCACTGTGTGCTGTCAATGGAGTCAAAACATGAATATATTGCTAGACAGCAGCAGGATTTATTTTCATCCTCTCTAAACACACACAGGCAGATACACATATCTATGGTGGAGGGAGGGAGGAAAGGAAGTGAGCTTTTCAAAGATACAGAGATAAATTAGTTGCCCAGTATCTTTCCAATATATAATATATACGTATCTATTATATACACGGTAAAACCATACTTGTGCACTTACCTGTGTTAGAGAGAAAAATATATATGTAACTGAAAAATGAATATCTGTAACAACTGCATTGTACTAGCACCTTCAAAGTCTTCTGCTAGGAAATGAAGCCAAGTAGTGGGAAGTCAAAAAACCTGCCTATTCATACACCACTACTGACATGGAGAAGAACAGCTGAGAGCAGAAATGAACCCTTACATACATACATATTTTAAAGCAGAGACAGAAGAAAAATTCCTTAAAAATCTCTTTTTGGTACACTACAACTTCAAGGAGTCACCAGTATTGACTGACGATAGTGTTTTTTTCCCAGTTACAAGCGCAGGCTGCCACTGACTCAAATGCTGTTGATCTGGCAGCCAAGCTTGATAAAAGAACAACGGCGCCTTTTAGTTCCACGTGGGCCGAGCTCAAGCGGTAAAAGCATTATGCTATTACAGTAAATTACACTGACAGTGGAGGGCTGCTGGGGTTATATGGGATAAGCAATGCTGCACAGCCACCAGTAGTAGAAGTAATTAGCTGGTGTAATGAAGAGCGAGAAAAAGGAGAAGAGCGTTGGACAGCAGAGTGTTGTACTGTCAGCATTATCATTCTCCAAGGCTTCGGCAGAACAATGCACTGCTGAGCCTCTGGTAATCTCTACACATGGCTACCCATGAAGAGAGTAATTAAGAAATGTCATTACCTCCTTGGGAAAATTCCATTGCGTCTCAAAAGAATGATGATAATCTCCATAACAGCCCTGTTCTCTCTCCCTCTTGTCTCTTTGTTTTGGTGGGGAGCAAAATTGCGTGACAATGCACTCTAAGCTAAATGCGCTTTTGTTCTTCCTTTTGTTACACATCAACCCAAATAAAGTGCTGTCGTTGAGCCAAAACAAAGCTAGATTTAGAAGCAAGCGCATGCACTCCCGAAGTCTGTATTATGAGGCAAAACCAGATTTGCATTGGGCATCCCTACAAAAAAAGTGTGTTTAAAATTCAAGTGCCTGGCACAAGAGGGGCAAATCTTACAAAGTCAAGTCCAGAAGGAGCAAGGCTTTCACAGGAGCTTCTGGATCTGACAAGCGCTGAATGATTTGGCGAAAGAGGCAGTGTGTTACAGCCCTCGTCCAAGGGCTAGGGAAGTCCACGTGGGACTTCTCTTTCAGGTCTGACTCCCACTGAAGAGCAGCATTCCTTCAGTGGTGTGCAGCTGTGTTACCTAGGAAAAAGGTCAATATATCCAGGCCAGCATAAACAAGACATTTGCTATTTTTCCAGCACTGGGCCTGACTCACATCATCCCTCACTAGGTGACCTCTGTACCATACTCATTCTTTGTCAATCAGCTGTAAAAGACTGAGCCTGTTAATTGGCACCATGCCTGAAAATATATACATAAAACTGACCATAAAGGTTATGACCTATAGTTTTCTAAGAAACATTTTTCAGAGAGCTCCATGTGGCTGGGGAGCAAAGCAAGTATGCACTGTCAGACAGCAATGCAAAGGCCATTGCCAGGAGTCACTGAGGAAGCTAGAAACATCCCTGCTGCTCTTCCTCTCCCTGCCTACTAGACGCATACCGCTGGAAGTACATGAGAGCTGAAAGATATCTTGTTTGTCACAGCTGTACCTGCACAAATACCAGAAATCCCCTTACAAAAGGTGTGATTAATTACACATGCAAGGATTTCAGAGAAAAAGGGTTATTGCAGCAGTCTGCTAATGAGGCTGATCAATTCAGATACTCTTTTCCTTCCTCAAAAATTCATTCAAGGTTGTTTGCTCTCTGAAATTAAGCAGTTGTGTCTATGCAGCTAACATACTTTTGATTCTCAAATTCACTGCACATTTGGGTTGTACTGGAGATAAATATTTGCAGCTGGAAAGTAGACACCTAAGAGTTTAAGTGTAACAGTTGCTATTTCTGTTTATTCCAGCCTGTTTCTCTGACAAAATGGAAAAGAGGAGATGATAAACTTTCATGTAAAAGATTTTTTCTGGGTTCTGTGTTACACAGCACAAAAGGCCCAGGTTCCTGACTCGGAGTTTTCAGACACTAGAACAACTCATAGTCACTACCATTACTCACATGCTTTATTCTAGAAACCTTTAGGCAGAAATACACCATTGATTAGTGTGTTCTGAGATACTGAGCATTTTTTTTGGCAAGCATGATTACACACAGAATGTTGATGCCATGCTGAAGAAATGAGGGGAAAATTAAAAAAAATAATAATTATTTTCCAGCCTCCACTGATTATGGTCACTGTCATTCTGCAAAAGAACCTGCTGGGTCCCTGTAGCTATCTCTAGCTTCCCAATTTCAAGACATTATCTAGTGACACTGCTGGTTTAGTCTGGCATTCCCCCTCAGGATACAGCTGAAACTAATCAGGTAACTAGGCAAAATATAATCACAGCAAGGTTAAAAATGTAATGGAAAAATAAATATTTAAAAAGAGCTGAATACACAGTTTGGAGAAAATGGAAGAGATGGAAAATGACAGCTCCTCATGGGCAGATTCAGAAATAAGGGGTAGAAAAAAGTAAGACTTTTTTAATAGCTTTTGGAAGAAGGTCTAATTTTTTTTATTTTGACATTGAACTATTGCAAGAATAGTAAGAAAAATCCTAAAATCTGTTATAGTCCAAATAGAGTATTACCTCTGCAGTAGACACATAACCTTGCTTGACAGAGTTGCAGTCTCTGCAAAGGCTGTATTAAGAGTTTCGGCTTCCTCCATATCTTTTCTTTGCTTCTATCTACAGCAAATGACACTTTTCTTCAGTTACAGATTGGTAGGTTTGTATGAACACAGAGCGCATCTCCTATATGATTCCTGTACATTCAGTTATGAATCTTTTGAGTGAAAGTTACAGAAAAATATAGGTATCACAGGGACATGTTCAACTGATATAGCCTGAAAAAGCTGCAAGGATCCTAAATCTCGTTTTGATTTCACATACAATATAAATTTTGTAGCACTGGGCTATGTCCCTTTCTGCCCATCTATGTTCATCTCTGTTGTTCTGTCATTGACTTCAGTATACCCCGATCTTAATCCGTAAATGTCCAAATATGACAAAAGGATGATCTTTCCCCCCCCCCCCCCCCCTTGGATTATCAAGCCTAAAAGTGAAAAATCTAACCAAAAATTCTTCTGTAAGGTACTGAACCAGGTGTTTACAACCAGCCCAGATAATTTGGATGAATACTTGTCAAGTACATCTGATCAGGAATTGTTTTCCAAAACAGCGTTCTTCATAATAAGCAAAAGGATTTAACTCTATTGCTACAGCTAAGCTCACATATTCTTTTTATTTAGCTTTAATAAATACCCATAGATGCTTTGACTCCAATGAATTTGCACCTAGAGGGAATTTGCTCACATCTTTTCAAAGGGATTTACAACACAATGTAAAGCTCTGAGTCTGTACTGTTTTGACTAAATACCTGACTGAATGGGAAGATACAACTTCATACTCATCTTCCTGGAAAGCCACTCCATTTTCTAAGATGGCTCCCAAGGAACAAAGAACCACAGAGCTTCAAAGTAATGGAGAAACACTTGGCTGAACACTCCAGGTCCCAGTAAAACAGACTTATTTTGTGGGGTACTTTACTATGATGCTGTAGAATGGAAAAAGAGAGAAGGGTAAAAAATGCACATGGTGGAGGGGGGTGGAAATTACATTTAATAGGGCTATAAAATTCTGCCTGACTCAGATCAAATGCCTCTGTCATCGCTGTCAGGCAAAATTATGGCAAATCAATTTTCAAAAGAACAGTGTGTTCTTTTGAATCTATAGTCCTGCTTCTCATATTGATTTGTGGCAATGGGTCAATATAGAATCCTTAAAAAAGTACATATATATGTGCATATATGAGTCAGAGCCAGCAATGCTAAATTTGTGTGTGCATGCATGTGTGCATTTCATTTCATTTCATTTTGCTCCCATTTGCCACATGAACGTCTTTTCAAACACATTTATTATTGTGACAACAGGTTGAATCTGCAATTCACCATCTGCCTAAACAACATTAACCTTCATGCAACCTCGTATTATTATTGTTAGGCTTTGTCTGAAATTTGAAATCCTCCTAATATAAGCTGGGGGGACAGCCCTTGCACTTAACATCATCCTTTCTATTATACACACAACGATCCTTCTCTAGTGCAGTTGGAAACTTGCATTTCAGATTGATTTCATTTACTGAAACATGCTAGATTTTTAAGACAACACTAGTGTGTTAGTAATTTAGTTGTATCACTGGACAGTCTTCAGACACACACCCTCCTCTTGCACCCCTGCCTTTCAGCAGCTGCAACGCCTGAGCAACACTACCAGGCTGCTGAAGTACATTGCCAAATTCCCTTTTCTCTGCTCCTAGAGACATACGTACAAGATTTGCCAACCCATTTAAATACCACAGTGCTATTCCTACAGAATATTTTCAAAGAACTGCAACTAGTTCTGGATGTTAAGAGTTTCTATAGAAAAATACAGCATAGTCCTCTAATGGGAGCATTAACACGGCTTGCTGTTGCAATATAAGCACTACAAGGCAGCGGCGGCACATCCAGCACTTGCTTCTTGACAGCAAAAGTATGGAATGAGACTAAGAAAGTTCACTGAAGGCTGAATATATCGCACATTCATCCTACCATTTTCATGAGAGCACAAAGCCTTTCCGTACACCCAAATGTAACCCTCCTGACAGAAAGCTGATTACACTTACAGCATGTGCACAGCTGAATCAAGGATCAGCTTCATTACTTTTCAAATGTATCTTGTATTAGAGAGAGCAGTTTATGTCAAAATCCAATTCAAAAACTGTTTCCTGAAAGCATGTCACAGTTTAATAACCAAGGTTACATCTCGGTGTTACACTTCCAGAGAAGAAGGTAGGTGTCTTTCCTCATTTCAAACTAACAGCATGTGTTTGGCTCGGGCCACAGCTGGCACATCTGTTTGCAGCTGGCACTCACTCCAAGGAGCCAGTCAGGAGAGATGCCAGTTCAGGAAAACTTCCCTGTATGTAAAGGGGCACATTAAGCACATACTTAAGTTTGAGCACTTGCTTAAAGCCCTTTCCTCAATCACAACCAAAGTCAAAACTCATTTTTTCAATCACCTGATTGAAAAGGTTGAGGTCAAATCACCTGATCAAGGTGCCTGAGGCAGGAGCAGAGCTTTCATTGACTTCCAGTCAGCGAGAGGGCTCAGAGTCCCACCTCCATGGATTCAGGGGCTGTGCACAATGCGATGGTGACAGCCCTGCACAGCACTATCTAATCATCCATGTATCTCCATCCAAAGTTTCTTAATGTCAGCTGGGCAATGTGTCTCAACCATGACCACAGAAGACAAAAGAAAAGAAGCCCATTAACCTCTTCACAGTTCATTTCATGCTTTCTTTCTTGAAACTGACAACAGAAAATGCAAGTTTTTTTCTAAGATTCCGATATTTCTGCAATATTAAAAGTTATTTTTTTATAAAATATATCTTCTCATACTTTAAATTGTTGATTTCTTAGTGGCAGTAATTCACATTGTCGTTAGCTAGATAGGCAGCTATACTTTGATCCAGAAAGGAGAAATCTAGGTTTGCAGCTAAAAGCATTTTGAAAGATACTGCTTTGCTATTTCTCTTTTTATTATTTCTAAGAAAATGCTGGTTTCCTGGCTTTTAAGAAATGCACAGCCTTTACCTACTTATGTTCCCTCTCCTTACAGACCACACTGCTCCACGCTGCTAGCCCTCTACTCAGTTCTAAACAGACCTTCCCACTGTCACTACCAATACTCATTAGCAAAATATTTATATACATCATAAAATTTACTTTCATCATCCATTACCGCTCTGTGCTTAATATTCAGAAATTAAGGTGACAGTGGCTGGTTGCCATTCCTGCTACCTTTGAAATCTAAGCTTTTAGTGTGTGCCTTGGATGGATTTTTTGCAGTGATGAGGTGTCAGCCCAGTTGCTCCCATTTTATTCTTCCTTTCCCTGTGTAACTGCATTGGCACAAGAGAAAACTGGCACGGAATGAAGATAAAAGGCAGACGCTAGAATCAAGGCCTCACACTTCCATGGATCTTTGGGAAAGGCTGGATCTGGGTCTGAATTCTGTGCTTTTCTTTAGTCGTGACTGGGGAGAAGTCTTCCTGCACTCAATGGAAGCCATCACATATACCAGTAATAAGTGCTGCACTGGGAATGCTGGGGTCCCAGTCCCACAGAGGCTGAATGATGTATCTGAGGATTTAGATGCCAATGATGGCAAAGATGTGTCAGTGTGAAAATAAATATCTTTGTTTTGTTTCTGCATGCCTGTTTGCTACAAATGCTTTAGCTAAGCCTCAATAGCTATATTTCACTGGGAGAACATTATCTGTTGACAATTATGCAATTCTATTAACATCATTGCCTTTTTAATCTATGAAAGGTTACATTAAACAGAAAGAAGGCACACAGGAGACTAGAGAAAGGAAAGTACCTACCCTTTCAGGAAAAAAAAGATTATTCAAATGATCATCCTGACATTTATTTTTATACGAAGGAAAATAGAACAAGAAACATAACAGAGTATTTTGGTGACCTGAATACCAACAGAAAGTAAATTAAAACTCACACAATAAATGCAAATGACAGGACAGATTCTTCCCTTTGCTCAGATATGTTTACAAGGGTGGAATGAATAAGATTAACTGGGAAATGATATTTTGTGGACTTGTCTGCCCCAGCCACTGCTGGACTGCCTGACAAAGCACAGTCAAGATTGATGAGGATGATCTAACGTATGCTATTTACTATAGACCCTTAGCTGTCTAAAGAATCTAGGAAAACCAAAACCAACTACTATACTCAATGTATTAGTAGTGTAATAATCTTCATAGCCATAGGATAAAACACATCTACCAATTTATATTAATGCCCAGCTCAGCCCTTAATGAAAGTTCCAGCAGCCAAACGGTTCTTGTTGCAGGGGCTTTGCAGAGAGCAGAGCTGCCCCAAACACACCCCTTCCCATGGGCACAGCCCCAGAAACGTGCATTCCAAACCCATACACCCAAGTGAGCCACCTGCAGCAAAAAGGAGCTGCAGGCTCTCTCTGCATTTGGAGGTGAAGGATTACAGTATCAATGAAAACATGACTGGCAGAGAGAATTTGCTTATTTTTCTCAATTCATAAAGCAGGGTGGAAAAGACCCCTAATTACCCTAATAGGTTCTACACTCTAAATACTGGGCTCAGTTCTACCCAGAAGGTTTGCTCCTAATCAGGACTACAATTCAAAATTGTCTCAGTGTCCAGACATACCGCTGCTTTCGCTGCTTCCAAAGTGTCACCTTTCAGCTGGAGTCACTGCCAGAAGCATACGAAGCTCTGGAAGTTGTTTAATGCTTCTCTGACTTACTGAGTACTTGCAGCTTGTGGTTTTTAATTAACTCTGGGAGAAGGGCGGGCAAATACATTCAGAAGAATTGTGCATTCTTCTTTCCAAAACTGAAATGAATGTGCAAATGTATTTTTCATCAAACATAGGCAAAGGACAATTGAGACAGCAGAGAATTTACTGATGCTTAGGACACTGCAACTGACTGCAACTTTCCTACCTTAGAGATCCCATTAGTTAGGAGATTTCAGGTAAATCTGTTTACGGCCATTATCTGTTCAAGTACATCTGGATGGGCTTATGACCTGCAGCTAAGTGGCTCTTTGTATCACTCAAGTATTTTTTATCTTCCCTTTCCAACGCTGTGCTCCCTATTGTACATAGCGTAGAAGGCATCTGTAATCACAAGCCAGGAAGTAGAGAGAAGGGGGTTATTTTTTGTACATCCTGTTAGTGCTTGAGGGTTTGTACATTGAATGGAGGGGGCACCTGAAGCAGAAAAGAAACATGAGGGCATCTTGCTTGGGAGACAATACTGCGTTTTGCAAAAACTGAACAATGTCAGAACTACTAAAGAATTCTAGCTATTGTACCCCTATTTCAGATTAGGGCAAAATCACTAAGAGCCTGGTTATGATTTCCTATGACAGACAGCACTTTGCTTTACATGTACGAGTAGAGGTATTATGAGCTGGTCCTTGAAATTTGAACTTCTACCAAGGAAATCACATTTCCTATGAAAATACGCATATTCAGCCCTCAGATTTTTCACTGTTCCTCTTTTGCTAAATTTAATCTTGAGACCTGTGCTCTGCACGTGGCTGCTGTCAGAGAGAGGTAAAGAAAGATTAATAGCTTGGTATGCATGAAAGTACAGGAATACTTTTTATACTTTATTTTGTAGCTATGATAATGTGTGTTTCTAATCGTGCTCATCATTGAAGTATTTGCTTGTCCTTTACTAAATAGAACTGCACCTTCTTACCTGTCTTTACTTCACCTGAAGTGACTGATTAGAAGACTATATTTGCAACAGAAGTAAGGGGTGATGCCTGCCACAAGTCAGAATCTACAAAGACCTAATATTCAGAAAAAGCCTGTACAGAATCTTATTTGTGACTGGAAAAGATCTGGGATCAGATTAAGGCAATTACATAACTGAGAAACTTATACCAGCCCACATGTTCTCTGCAAAGAGCTGTGAACAGACATAGAAATGCCAGTTAGAAGGGACCTCTGGAGGTCACCTAGTCCAACCTTATTCTCAAAGCAAGACTATTGCCAGTGCTGATTCTACTTCTCCATGTATTTTTAAAACAAACTGGTAATTTGCAAACATTGTGTTTTCTAAACAATTTATTTCTTTACATGCAATGAGTAAAAGATTTATAAATAAAACCATCTCCAAAGACACAAGACATCACACATCTTGGTCTACTTATAGAAAGCCTTTCACTGGATCTGTGAGTTGACCAATTGTTACTGTTACTTTAACTTACATTCAGCTCAAACCATAAACCAGCCTCTGGCCGGCCTTTAATCACAAAGAAAGCTGGTCACGGCACACAACTGTGTTTGTATGCAGACAGTCCTGCATTCCTCCATGAAAACAGACAAGGTTACACCACCGAGAATTTTTTACGTTCTGGTCAATCAAGATTGACCAAGCCAAGCAGATCCTCAGTGAGTGGCTGAATACATAGCGGGCTGTTTCTATGAACTGAAGAACTATTTCTATGAAAAACAACACTCACACTTGCAGTCATGTTATTTCTACCAAAGTCTGCTGAAAGTAAAACTGAGGACTGAAATAACTGGTTGCACCAAGACGACAGAGCAACATTTAAGTTCAGAATGCCACATTTTCTGTTAATCTAGGCGAAGGTTTTTACAAAAATCTATGCTATTTAGGCACTAAAATTTTGTTGACATTCCAACAACTCTTAGAGAAGTGTCACTAACGCACTAGCACCACCTACACATGCCAATGGCCAATAATGATACACTGAGGCAATATTAATACAGCCAGTAACTGCAGAAAAGAGAAATTAGTCCCTGTGGGGTTATTATGGGGCTGTAATTTCAGTTCAAGTTTCTATGGCAATACAAGCCAAGAGACTGAAGTCTGAATCACACTGAACCTAATTAGAAATGGCAAGCTCTAGAAAGCCATCTATAACTTTCCTTTTAAATGGCATGCTGTACTAACAAACTAAATAGTTTTACATGTCTTTTTCCAGTTTCCACTAAGGCCAGTTCAATTTCAGAACTCGTTCATTAATTGTTATGTTATCTGAGAAGAAGCCTTTCCAAATGCCAAAGGAAATGAGCATCAGCAAGGTGATGGATGGAAAAAGGGATGTGCTTTGTAGGCAGACGTAAGTATATAGATACAGATTCAATTAAATAACGTTCACCTGGGCTCTTATGTTTCAGTCTGATATTAGATCACCATACTTAAGCCCACACACCTTCAAAAGATTGTAGCTGGCCAAGAAAATCTGCATCCTGGAATGGGAAGAGCTTTGGATACATAAATGTTCAGAGTAAGTTTTCCTCTGACTGCTAACTAGAATGAAGAGGAGCCATCCAACATCACATGGTAGCCAAGTAACATCAGCAGCCTTGAAGCAGGATTACCAGACTCATTATATGACATAGCAAAATGTGTGATTCTTCTAGACATTGCTCATATTCAAAATAAAGTGTTGTCTTTCCCTTTGGGGTTTTGCCTTTTTTTTTTTTTTTTTAATTTCTTCCTAAAGAATCACAGTAAGTATTTGGCAATAAGCCAGGGATTCTGTTTTAGAAACTGTACAGAAGACACATACACAGAGATGTTTTTTTCTGTTATTGAACCTGTACTGACTATTAGAAACTTCAGAAAAAGTACTGTGTTAACAGATCTGCTGAAGCTAAAATACCTGCTGTTCCTAACAATCTCCAATTTGCTGTTGTGCTCAAAATACCCATTAGCTGTCTCTCTTCAGGGCAGTGAAAGATTAGATTATCAATTCTAAAGCAGACTGCTTATGAGTCTGCCATCCATTTCTGGTAACTATGTTTCTTTGGCTTCATAAACCAACAATAGGCCATAAATGATGTGGTGTTGTCTGTGTCAACTTCATCTGGAAAGCCGAAGACTTAAATTAGATGATGCAATCCACAGATACATATCTGTGTTCCTAATCATTCTCACTCACAGTATTTGTGAGTATTGTAACTGGCTCAAACACTTTAGACTTCGCCAAGCAATGTTCCTGGTGGGAATAGAGAGATAATGAGATTTTTAGAAATGGTTGAGATGGAAATAAAAGTACGTCTGTGTAACTTGAGAAAACTAGCTACGTGTCATATTCAACACGAAGATTTAATCCTAGCTTTTATGCATATTCCACATTTGTTTAGACAGACATTATCACATCTCAGGCTTACCACCTGTCAGCTCTGATTTGATAAACCATTGTGTGTGTGCTACAGCCCACTGAGAATGCACAGTAAAACTGGTTAATGTAAGCCACCTTTATGAGAAAGTTTACCTGCAAGGGACCTCACCTAATCACACTGTCATGCAAGTAAAGAAAGCTGTAACATATAGTTGGTTACTGTATGTCTGCTGACAGGTGGAAATTTATTAAGATACACCAATTCACATACTTTCAGTTAACCATAAAGGTGAATGCTTTCTCTGAAAACTGGAATCTAACTGTTGCACTTCTCTTCAGGTTAACATAAACAAACAAACCTGTGACAGGTCTGGCATATGTAATCTTATGATTTGAAGCAGTTGAGCAATAACATTGGGTACTCATGTAGTGCCTGTCATTACAGAACATCCAAATACTTTATTTCATTAAGGGCTGCAAGCCCATCTGCTGAAAAGTGTAACTGATGTGTCAAAACCTCACAAAAAACCCAAAAATTTCTCTGAAATGACCAGGAATAGAATCAAGCCCTTTCTAACCTCATATCTAGTCTTTTACCATAAAAATATGGACTCCCATTTGAATCATTGCCTTCTGAACTGAGTGCAGGTGCCACTGAAAAAAGCATGCTAGCACCTGGCTAGAGTAGGTTTTTGGTTAAGAATCAACAGCATTTTGTCATCTAGTGCTTTAAAATGTAAGTAATCTTTTCTGTACTTTAACCTGTTCTGGGGCAAACATTCCAGATTAAACACTGTATCTCTTCGCACCACATGTAGCCTGGATGAAGTGAAAGGCTATCGCTCATGAAAATGATGAGGAACCAGAAAGCACCTCCTGACAGGTTCTGCAAACAAACTGACCATGAAATAAAAAATGGTCTAAGATTACCTTTATTGTAAGTCCCAGATGAATTCACGTAGTTTATCCTTCAGCTGCAAGCCACTATCCGTGCTTCTTTAGCATAATTCCTATACTGCATAAGCAGGAAGCACGCACTTGGCACTTACACAAAATTCTTTGCAATGCACCTGTTTCTCTGCTTCTCATGCTGTGGATTTCCAGTTTAGATATATTCATCATATCAAGCAACAGAACACTGGACCTTACCAAGTAAATAAATTCAAGAATATCATGTATAATTTCTTCCTCTGTATGCTAGGCAAAACACCAAGAGGCCTAACACTTTGCTGCCAATATAGAAATGTACACATGCATGCACTTAGACAAGGAAAAGGTAAATGAATGCACCAGAAAAAACCCCACAGGTTGGTATGTACTGCTAATTAGAAAGTTACAAGAGTCTGTGAAGACAAGCTACATCAAAACAGTCCCTGGAACCTTCTGCAAGCTTTCTAATGCACTTGGATTCCCATGTGTCATTAGGATTCTCCAGGACAAAAACACAGGCAAGTGTGCTCTGGAGCACATATATATCCATTGTGTCTGACATGAATTGTGCATAATTTCTGCACGCTCAGATCACAAACGCCATTAGGCTGACACATCCTGAATGTCTGGCAGCTTTGGGCATGCTGCAGTCTGCAAGCGCACAGAAGCACAGGATTCCTGGTCTTCTAGAACCTGGAGATGAGCTAGCCCTGCAAAGCACTGGTCTGCACAGCATCTGAGGGCTTCAGCCTCCCCCAAAAGTCAAATGCAGGTTGTACTGTCCAAGATTAAATATGCCAAGTGCATTTTTCCAGCTTCTTTTTGAAAGTATAATCTTGTTCGCTATTCAAATGTTGAAATTCTGATAACTGGCCAGCTTTGTCAGGCAAAAAGAACTTCCACATATGTTTTTCATCAGTTCTTCAAACCCATTCATGCAGCAGCCAATGTAAAGACTGGAAGTCAAATTGAAACCAGCTGCAAAGAAGGTCAAACAATATGCAAACCACCCCTGAGATTTTTACAAAAGCTCAAACCACTAGCTCAGCCGGACACAACCACAAGCTACCTAAGAAACACCCCAAATCTTAGACATGATTCTATTCTGTAAAGAGAGCCTTTCCAACTCATTTGTGAGAGTCAGAGAACACAGAAAATAGGCATTGTGTAGGACTGCATTAAACAAAGGGTCAAAATCCTTCTTCCTTTATAGATTGCTTATGTATTATCATTTTCTGCAATTTAATCCTTAAATAAGTGTGTTTCGTGAAATCACTGGCTGACCATCACTTAACTTTGTCATGGTCCCTGGGGAAGAACAGTTCTAAACCAAAGTCAGTCTTTTCAATCACAAAGGAGCAGTTTAAAGCCTTATTGTAACAAAGCAAATCCTGGGTCTCCACCTGGTAAGAATGACAGCTGGGGGGCAAGCGACTCCAGCACATTGGAAAAGTCTGCGACTATGTCAAAGATGTATTTTACTCTGAAATTTAGGCAAAGTAGGGGAGGACAGTGAGGATGTGAGATGGGAAAGGAACCGGAGCTGAGTACAAAGATAACCGCTCCCACGTAAAATCCTGCCTCTTTAGAAGGTAACAACAAGGAGCTGTGAGTGTTGGTTGGGCTGGGATTTACACAGAGATAAAAACCCAGACAATGCTTCCCTATTGTAAAAAGGAGAGTCTGATTATGCAAAGCCAGGCTGTTAGTGGGTAATGAATGTTTTCCCCAGCTTGCTTCTGAAGGACAGTATTGCAACAGTTTTCCATGTAGACAAAATAAAAATTTCCTAAAAACTGTCACCTTAAGATTAGTTAAAACACAGCAAGAGAGACTACAGTAATAAGTGATTCAAAGGTAGGCAAAGACTAAAAAGAAATTAATATAATTTAATTAATACAATAAATGGAGTCTGTGATTTAACAGAGTAATGAAAGGAAGCTTTGATGAATTAAATTAAAATAACAAGACTTAACATTTTTTGAATAAATGCACTGTTGCTCTTTAACAATCAACTTGCTGAAGTGGAAGAGCTTAAAGGAGGCTGAGAATCTCACAACACCTGGTTTATAACAGCAGTTAATGAGAAAAAGCTTCTTAATCTGTCGCAAATCTCTGATTCAAGTTGGAATGTCCTCCTAAATAAGGCTTTGCTTAATGGGCAGGTACTATTCCTTCCTGTTATGTTAATGTATTTTTTTTTGGGGGGGGGGGGGGGGTGGTTTTTGGTTTTTTTGGGTTGGTTTTGGTTTTTTTTTTGGTTCTCTTCTCTTCATGTTTATAGGAAACTGATCTAAAGAAAAGTAGCTCAGTTAACTAACATGCATGGAAAAGCCCCTGAATTCCAGCCCTTCAGGTAGCACAAATGCAACAAAGAAGCAATGACCACTTAAATGCAATCCAAAACAACGGCTCCCTCAGGTTTAGGAAGCCGATTTTGTATGTCCCACCTTGCACAGAAGCATAATCCTGTGTAAGGACTGCCAAGAACTGAAACCTCCGTGTGTAAGAGAACACGGGGCTGTGAGCAACATCTCCTCAGCTGGGAACAGTGGTGGCAAGCTGGAAGGAAAAGCCTGGGCAAACAGAGCTGTCTGGCTCTGCACACCTTATGGGCTTGCTGGCCAGAAAAAGGAGAGCATCCCTGAAGTACCGAAACAGTTCGTGCACTGATAACTCTCTGGGACCTTACTAAATACAGTACACATCAGTGGCCCAGACATGATGGGTACAAACGTCTGAATCCAGCCCCTTGGTAACAACATCAAGTAACAAAACCAAGCCAGTTTAAGGTTCTAAGGGATGTGAAGTATGTTCTCAACTGTTAAGAAGCACAGGACTCAATACAAAAGAAGTGTGTTGTTTTGCTTTGTTTATCACAGTGATGACTACAAATGCCTTTGCAATTCTCTATGGGGAAAAAAAAATGCCACAAATTAAATCTATGCTTACCTCAGTTTGGGAGGCAAAGGAAAAAACCCCACAACCTAGTACCAATATAGAACTCTCAAAACAAAGTTTTTCTGCCATTTATGTGATTGAATTACCTTTCTTTCTGACATTCACTGTTTTAAAATGAGATGTAAAAAGAATTATTATTAGTCCTACAATTCATGATACACAAAACTGTACCGAGCATAACACCATTATTAAAATTTTAGTCTTAAAAAGACAGAATAGTATATGGGAAAGGAAGTCAAGTAAGAGCAAAATTGGAAAGATTACAGAGGAGGTAACAAGCTGTACATGTAAGAAGCAGAGTAGAAAAGAATTCGTAACTAATGGGACAGATGCAAGAACTGTGGCAGACAAAATAGAAGACATTATTCTGTGAACATTGGTATTCCAAAAATGCATATAGGTCTGAATATCTCACAAGAAACAAAGAGAGCTGGAAGGCAAGATATATAGGAAAAGACTGGGAGAACATGGAATAAATTCCCTCTTCAATGAAATACTGTCCAGGTGGGTGAGCTCTGAACTCTAATGAAGTATTTTTAAATGTAGCCAAAAATCAAAGACACTGTTATTTCATATTTTCCCTGAACCACCAGTTTTGCAAAAGAAATGCTGAGGGTCATTAGTCTCCAACACAAACTAGAACACTTACGTTTAAATGTAATAAAATCTTCATTAAATAATTCCATTACGTGTGTTTTCCACCTACTGTACACATACCATGAATTACTGATAGCAAGCCCTAGGCAAAGCAAGAGGAAAAAAGAGCTGAAGTGAAAGCTTCATTTTTTTCTTAGGGTGAAGCAGGTTGAACACACATGAGATTGATTCTGATATGTTTACTCACAAGAATAGCATCATCATTGCATGAATAGGCTTGCTGATTTCAATGAAAACTGAGAGTAATGCATTATTCAGCTCAGCTAATGGAATCAGAATCTGATTTAATTTGAATTAAGAATGAGTAAGGTGAGTGAGTAAGAAACAGAAAAACAAGCAACAATTCAAAGTGCAAAACACAACTTGATCTCAGTCTCCAAAGCTCCAAATTTCAGACCTGGGCTGTCTCCCAGCAAAGCATGGGAGTTTGTTTATTTTTTCATTGTTTATTCCTGCCCTGTTACTACTCAGCTATGCAACAGGGAACTAAAACAAACCACGTCAACAAGTTCTGCCCCTTGAAAGCAACTGTACTATTCAGTCAAAATCTGCTTCATAAACTCATCAAGCTCCATCTTAAAAGTTATTACTTATTTTAGCTCCATTATTTCTACCAGAAGATTTGAGAACCTTACCCACTTACAGTGGATAATAACCTTCTTCTAATCTCCGCTCTGAACTTATTCATAGCCAGTTAAAATTCATTCATTCTGATGCCAGTGTTGTACTTTACATTATATGCTTGTTTTCCTCTTGGGTATTTAAACATGCTAAATTTATAGCTAATACTCAGCATACAAAACCTCATTTAGCTAAACTAAGTACACACAAACATTTAATCTCTTTTCTTATGATGAACTTTGCATACCTCCAAACCACAACATTTGCGGCAATTTGATTTTACTTTTTGGGTACAAGTGGACACTTCACTGTTACCTAGATGAGGTTAAGTCAGAATCTCATATAGTGACAACAACACATCCTGTCTCTATGGAAAGTGACTTGGCTGGTGTATTTTAAACTTACTCTTACCTTTATGTGGGACTTCCAAAGTTTGTATTGAAGTCTGAAAACATAGAAAAATAAGTAATAAATTGCAGAAAGTCATCTATGTTCCTTCCAGTTCAGGAACACCAAACCCTCTATCAGTTTTGTGCACATAAATAGCATCTATACCTCGTAGAAAGAAAAGTTCGTATAAAAGTTAGGGAATTGACCCTAAATTTTGGAAAATAAAGACATCTGCTCTAGCCTGACAGTCTTGACACATCATCTGTTTTTTGACTCTGCAGTTCCTCGTTTATCAGGACAACGATATTCCCCTGCATAGCAGACATGTGGACTACAAGGTGGGAAGCCAGTACCATTTTAAGGGTGCCCAAGTATGATTGGGGGAATGCAACAATGATAATGCAAAGCACAGGATGAGATGATTCCAAGTTAAGCGCTTTAAATGCAACGTTCAGAAATGCTTGCAGCCAAGTCCCAGTGGCTTCGCATCACAGATGTGCAAAGTTCTTCTATGACTGAACAGGCGCATGAGTGTAAGCAGCAACGTGCCAGCAAACACAAAACAGGACTCTGCATCAAGCTTTCTCACCAACAGAACCAGTGATGCACATAAAGGTAATGCACAGGGATCCCAGCATCACCCACCCTCAGGGAGCACTGAAGATGCAGTACCACATGCTGTACCACTCATGCCGGCAGCCTGAGTTGACACAGTAATGCCCAGGAGTCAGTACAGCATGGCAGTATACCCTTCTCTGTGCCACCTCCAAAAGCTTTAACTTCAAATCACTGTCACCTATTGTTCACAGCGCTGCACTGTACTGTTCCAGTCCACTCACAACGTCAAACTCCTCCTTCAGTGACACCTAGCTCTTAAACTATCTCCACTCCCAAACATACAGAAATTCATGTACTTTCTGCCTTTTTGAGTCCCCTTCTGATAGCTTACATTTCATTTCTTTCTTGCCATCTACAAAATCATGCTATCATGCAATTTGGATTGGTTTACTGAATGCTGAGATGGGAGACATTGCTGTAGGCAAGCCCATACATTAGAGAATTACTGATGCAAATAATGCAAGCTAGCCTAAACACAAACCCAAACTGTATTATATTTTACTTACGTACACAAGTTCCTACGAGATGTTGGTCAAAACTTTTTTTTTTTTTTTTTTTTAAATAAAGTTGCCTTCTCTAAAACTGACTTTGGCTTATGTGAAACAACCTGACAAAACACCATTCTGAAAAAAAAAACACCAACCCAAACCAAAAAAAAACCAGAACAAAAATGTTTATGAAAGTCAGTAGTATTTTGTTTCAAAACAATTTGGTTTAAAATTAATTTTTTTAAAAGTTAATCTAAATCCAAAGACATTTCAAAGGTCTTAGAAAAAGTTTTCATTTGGAAAATTCAGAACTGTTTCAGTGTAGGGCCACGCTTTCTTTCAATGCTCAATATTTTTCATAGGATGCATAATACAATCCTATTTTCCCTCTAATCAGAAGAAATTAATGTGTTGCAGGACTTCAGGTTTAAGACATGCTGTGCAGAATACGATCACTTCTGTCTGCTAACACGGACAGTTAGTAAATAAAAATAGAAGCAGCGAGGATTTTGCTCTGGCCCACAGACAAGGGTAAAGTTTAAGGAAGCATGAAGGTCACAGGATGAAGAAAGAAAACTGAACTACAGTGAGAACTGCTGCATACTGAGAGCTAATTTGCACAACCAGGCTAGACAGAAACAGATGGGATGTGGGAAAGCGGGAGAGTGTTGACTGATGACACCTGACTGCCAGATGACCCTGTAGGTTTGAGGGGCGGCATGGCACCTGAAACTGTGCCAGCAGCCACTTGGAACTGCCCTGTCCCCTCTCACATTTCATTAAGCAGACTCACCTTGGTCTTCTGCGTGGCACAGGAGCGCACACAGAGATTACACAGCATCCCCAAGAAGCACATTCTTTCAGCTATTCTGCCCTTCTATGCCCAGTTTATCAAGGAGCTGTTTAACTGATGGCTGTTCACTGCTGTGGGTGCACTCAGTGCTACATCTCAGGGGAACTCAGTTTCAGTAGATTTTCTGTGTCACATATCCCATTCCGGTGTTTACTTTGGGATGGAAGGAAAGTATCAAAGTACCAGGATTTAAGGTGCTATCTTCAGGTCTCATTTATGGCTTGAGATATAAAAGGATATCAGTGACTGCCATTTTTGTACTTTTTTTCATGTGCTCCTCCTACAGCAAGTCACGCTAAGACATTGAGATAACAAGCTTCAGTCCACTGCTCCTCCTGGCTCCCACTTGGACAGAGTAGCAGTTACACATAGTGGACAGTTTGGGAATTTTTAAGATACATCTAGATTTGGGACATGGTCAGTAGCTCTTCTGCTAATAGACATCTGCTAGGTTTGATCTCTTACTTACAGACCACAGCCCTCATCTGGAACAGCTTCTGCTGAGCATCTCCTTTCCCTTTGAACAGACCAGTTCGCTTTTCTTGTACAAAAGGCTACTGGATTTATGCCTGAACACTGGATTGCACAGGACAACCTGGAAATCTAGCTAATCATGAAAGCTAAGCTCTATTCAAATATAGGCATATGCTTTAGAGCCACAGAACCTTTTGCAAATGGCCTTGCAGAGTTTCCTGAAGACTCTTACATGGGTTTAGGAGCGGGTTTTTGTGGGATACATGTATACTGTGTAGGTCTGCAAAAAATGCAGGGGGCCCAATTTTAACATCAATGCCTTGGCCACCCATTGTTTGTACTTATCCAGGAAGGATAAGTTATGTTATAAAATACAACGTTGAAAGGCACTCACTAGGGGAAAAAAGCATTGCAATTTACAGGTGTATATATAGAGAAATCCAGCTTTTGTTTCTGAACTGCAGCAACTTAAAAATAGCCAAATACATACATTTCTTGAATAATAATAAAAAAATATGCTTTGGGCTGGGAAATTTTATGCCAAGTCACAGTCCAGAGCGGAATTTTATGGTCGAGTTATAAACCTGAAAAATATGGGCTTATAATGGAAATCCTGACAAACCCTCATAGGTGCTCCTATAATATTGTGAATTTGATTTAGGAGTGGTTTTCAATAATGCTTTCCCAAGCCAGTCTGTGGTGGACTGCTAAGAAAAATCTCATGGTTTCCCCTCTTAGTGCAGGTCAGTGTACTTGATGAGAATGCTGGTATGTTCAGGCAAAGCCAGCCTTGGGGGCTTTTGTAGCCTGCAGCTGTCAGGTCCCCAGTATCGAAGACCCTGTAACTGTCAGTGCTAAGTGCACCTTTCATTTAACAAACCAATAAATTTTCTATCTCTGTGCAATAAATTGCTCATTTCTGTGCCTCTGCAAAGGCTGACATGATTTGTCAGTGGCTGAAAAATCTGTCTCTCTGCTTTTTTCCTACAAACATGAACCATGCAACTGGTTTTGGCAACACTGGATTTTTGTGGGAAGGGAAGAGGAAGCCTAGATGATCGAGGAGTCAGATTAAGACTGGAGAAAGAATGATTACTACATACTATAAACCTCTCCCGTTAACTGACAAACTGAAAGCGAGTTAATAACCTTGCTTATAGGACTTTACACAGTACAGAACAGTACAGCTCGCTAACATGATATGGACCATATTGTGCAGAAAATAAATCCAACCACACTTGTGTTAGTAGTTCCAGCTCTAGTTAGTCCTCCAGTACCTGCTTTGTCCCAGATTCTCTGTGTGTCCTTGTCATCACCCACACCCTTCACATTTATCCCCCCTGTAAATTAAGCTGTCAGAAAGCTACAAGGTTAGCCTATACTTGTCTTCTAGATCGTACAGTCAGTGGAGATAGTCACCTTCAAAGGTTGAGTCATTTCACACAGCTTTAGAGCTAATAACCAAATATATATACACCACACACACTAAAGACCATAAACAACTCGAATACTATCATACTAAGGTTATTACAGCATGCAAAAGAGCCTTAGAGCATCAAAGGTCAGAACACAAAGCTGGAAGAATGAGATCTCTGTAATTTTTATATAAACCCAATCTTACATTTTTGGTCTTGTGGTTCTGATGCAATCCTTCAGATTCAAGTATCTTTCCACCCCCAAATTAGAACAGCACATGGGGTTCATGCGGTCATCAGCCAGTATTAAAACCCTCAAAATCAAATGCATTATTATAAGAGAAATGAGGAAAGTGAGGTCTTCCCAAAACCCTGTAATGAGACACAACAACATAGTAACTCCGGTGGGTGGCAGGCATGGTGCTCCTATGCTTGCTGAATGGGGACCAGCTAGAGGGAGCCAAATAGCCAGGGAATGAGAATAAAGGAGAAACGATGGCACTGAAAAAAGAGCAACGGGAAACAGAGGTTGACACAAAACACTGTAAAAATAGGGAAAGAAAAAAAAAAGTTTTGGTAGTGGAGGGGCTGCAGGGGTTGCTTCTGTGAGAAGCTACTATAAGTTTCCCCCATGTCCAATGAAGCCAAAGCCAGCCAGCTCCAAGACAGACCTTGCTGCTGGACAAGGACAAGCCCATCAGCAACGGTGGTAGCACCGCTGTGATAGCATATTAAGAAGGGGAAAAGAAAAATGTACCTGCGCCAGCAGAAGAGAGGAGTGAGACTATGTGAGAGCAATAACTCTGCAGCCCCCAGGTCAGTGCAGAAGGAGGGTCAGGAGGTGCCCCAGGTGCCGGAGCAGAGATTCTCCGGCAGCCCCTGGTGAAGCCCACGGTGAGGCTGGCTGTGCCCCTGCAGCCCAGGGAGGTCCGCGGTGGAGCAGATCCCCACCTGCAGCCTGGGGAGGAGCCCACACAGGAGCAGGGGGATGCCTGAAGGAGGCTGTGACCCAAGGGAAGCCCAGGCTGGAGCAGGTTTGCTGGCAGGACCTGTGGACCCATGGAGAGAAGAGCCCATGCTGAAACGAGCTTGCTGGCAGGACTTGTGACCCCGTGTGGGACCCAGGCTGGAGCAGGCTGTTCCTGAGGGACTGCGCCCCGCGGAAGGGACCCATGCTGGAGCAGTTAATGAAGAACTGCAGCCCGTGGGAAGGACTCACTTAGGGAAGTTCATGGAGAACTGTCCCCCACGGCAGGGACCCTATGCTGGAGCAGGGCAGAGTGTGAGGAGGAAGAAGCAGCAGAAACACTGTTTAATGAACTGACCTCAGGCCCCATTTCCCCTGTGCTGCTCCGGGGGTGGAGGGAGAGAAGTTGGGAGTGAAGTTGAGTTCAGAAAGAAGGGAGGGGTGCAGAGAAGGTGTTTTTAAGTTTCGGGTTTTAGTTCTCATTACCCTACTCTGGTTTGAATGGTAATATATTAAAGGAATTTCCCCAAACTGAGTCTGTTTTGCCCATGACAGTAAGTGTGAGTGATCTCCCTGTCCTTATCCTGACCCACAAACCTTTTGTTATATTTTCTCTCCCCTGTCTAGTTGTGGAGGGGATTGTGAGAGTTGATAGAGCAGTTTTGGTGGGCACCTGGCATCCAGCCAGGGTCAAACCAGCACAACAGCAAAGGAGAAAATTACAGAGAAAGAGTGTGAACTTCGTGAGTTCACAAAGTTCAATTGGAGATGAAAGGTATAAGAAAGAAATAAGAGAAAGGGAAAAGAAAATTGTTCAAAATTTAAGTTAATGAATTTTACCATGAGTTCCTTCAATGTAATCCTTTTCACAGGAAAACTCTGTGGACAACTGGATTTGGTAGAAAAGTTAAAGAAGTTACTAGGCCAGGTCAATACTCCAGACGAAGTAACTGGTGAAGATGGCTGCAGGGGACTACATTAAAATCTCCATAAATAGGTACCTAACCATGCAGGAAAATTTGGAATACTGTGCCCAAAAAGAAAACACGCCAAGTACAGAGATGCTGTAATAATTTTTAATCAGGTCCTATTCCCTGGTCCAGGACCCCAAATCCAGGCCCTGATACTGTCTCAGCATACCAGCAATGGCTAAACTCAGTGTGCCCACATTAATCTGAGCATGGCAGATCAGACACTATGACCAAAGTCCTAGCATTTATTTCGTGCTCTGCATTGGATGGAAAAAAAACCACCTTAACGTATGAGAGGATCAAAAAAACCTTCTTCAGCGTCTCACAAAAGCCCAAGACAGTCCAGTTAACCATAGTAAGAAAGAAATCTGTCCCCTTCCACCACTTAAAAGTTAGGATACAGAATTCTGCAAGGTCCACCTGAATCTTGTTGCAAAGACTTCTCAAGTCTGTACAAATCTTTGTAACCCAGGGAGCTGTCCGGCAGGGTACCAAAAAAGGCTCTGGGTAAGGGCAAGATGCGGTCGTTCCCCTCTGAGGCTTGATGGCATACCCTCTTTCAGCAAGAGCTCTCCAGTGACACCAGAAAAAAGGTCCTTCACTTCTATCTGCCATCTATGGATATCCAAGCTTTACAGCAGAGGGAGAAAAATAGCCATGATGAATAGGAAGAAGAAAAGAAAACTACACAAAGGGATTCAAGACAGTAAAATGCTAATTCCCCCACCTATTTTGATTTTTCTCCTTCACACAATTAAAGCCTTGTTTCAATATGGCTTTAATTTCATAGCCCTTGGTTTAGATCCTACTTTTCTATACACTGCACTTCCTAACAGAGCAACCCCATTAGTAAACTACACTCATGCTAATATACTTGCTTGCAGTGATAATTATCAGAGCCCTTAGCCCTGGTCCTTGCCAGTGTGAGCACGTCAGGAGGGGTTGGTATAGCATTATAATTATACAATTAGCCTTGTCATGGCAAGGAGCTCTGGGAATAGAGACATCTTGAAGCTTAAAATGTGGACAGCTGATAGATGACTGTCATTAAGCTCTTTTGTTCACTCCATGATGAAATAGTCACTGAGCTGTAGGGTAGGCTTCTTTAATGAAAAAGAAAGACCTTGAACCATAGCCACTATCTGCCACCTCTTCTCAACCTGTCCAGTCACCCCCAATTCCGCCCACTTTACTCAGCTTCTCTCTCATCCCATCCACAGCAGAATAACAAAAGCTGTCTCTAACAAGTCATTCCTAATCCATCAAGTCTTGACGGAGGAGAAAGGCTCCTCACATCACAGTGCAGCCAAAGGGACCTCGCTTGCCTCCAGCCCTCCCTGCTCAGAGACTCCCTCATTCCATACATGAGAAGCTCAGGCTGAAACACATTTAATTTAGGATGCAAGGTGAGCACTGTACCAACTTCTGGGTCAGCTTTTCAGCGTAGATCCTTTGAATTTCACATAGCCTGTGAATTTACATCCAGTTGAGAAGCACTGCCCTGGGCAGTAATAAAATACGCCTTTTCTAAAAAGCCTGGCATAGAAAAGGCTTCAGGAGCAGGCAGCAGACAAGGCCTCCTTTTTTGCCAAGAGAACTACAGAAGGGAACTGAGCCCTGTAATGTGAACTAGCTAAAAAGGAGAGATAACAGGGTGGCAGAAAGAAGCAGTAAGGAGGCTTTGCAAGCGCCTTTGGCTTAATGGCTCCTGGAGACTCCCAGCTGCAGATCTACACTGCTGGCAGGGAATTCTTAGAGAGCAATGACTGCAAGTGTGCTGGAATAACACTCATCAGACTGGAAGATGTGCATCTGCTTCATTAAAATTCTATCCCCGAGTTGCTCTTCTCTTTTTCCTTCCTAGAGTGTTTTCAAACATTGTTTTCCTGCATACCTGGATAGTTGATGCCGTGCAGGGCTTTATTTAAGGTAATTTGAGAATTCTTTTATATTGGAAAGGTATAAAAAGTAATCCCCTGAAGTACTTGATTTTCCTTCCATGACATTCCACTGTATCAACCCACTTCTGCTTTACCTCATTAGTATTCTGAGGGGTTGTGAATTAATTATTATAGTTCAGGATGCAAAAAACAGGTCTGGCAGCCCCTGGGGGATACAGGGCAGAACAGCACCCGGGCACCAGCTAAGACAGAGGAGAGCCGAGCTCTCCTCCACAGGTTAGGTGATCGTAGGCAAGCTGCTTTGTTTTAGGAAGATTGCTTCCTTTCTCATTCTTCCTCTGCCTTGTCCTCTTTGGGGATAACAAAAGATACCAGAGGAAAAGTTCCTCTGCATTTGAACACTGCTCAGCAAAATTGGTGCAGATGTAACACAAATCAACGGCAACAGAATGAAACCATAATTGTACCAGAATAAGCAGTAAAACAGTAGATGGGGCTGCCTGGGTTGAACGTTTATGTTCAATTTAGCAAGTGTTGTATGCAACGTTACAGAAGCAAAAATGCATTTCTACGTGCCCTTGGGAGAGACAGAGAGAGCGCGTAGCATAGCACGAAGGCCCGCAGTAATAATTCCCAACAGGGCTCAGGCTAATTTTTCTGCTAGAGTAACAGTGAGAAGACACAGCCTCAAATACAGGTGCCTTACAGTTAAGCTCACTTAGCTATAGTGTAACCAACTCCTTCTGACTAGAAACCTCAAGATGTTTCTTCTCTTCTTGAATGCATTTCTGTAATAATGTCCTCACCCCCACACCTCCCCGTTGCCAAGGAGTGTGTTTGGGCAACCCTTGCTGAGAGAAATTATATTAAACACATTGAAGCATTAATGCACACAGTCCCTTGTCCATCCATCCCCCCACCCCCTGCTTAAATCTTCATTATTTACCTGTATCTGTCATACACTGGCTGACAAGTATTTAATTCACCTACTGAGAATTCACTTCTAGGCTTGTGCAAACTTTACAAAATTTGATTCTCCATCAGTTTCTCAAGTAGTCAACACTGTAGACATTTGTAGGTATTATTCCAGCCTTCCATACCCTAAGGCCACCAAGGTTTTCACTCTTGCTCTCACTCTAGGAAGCACTTTGATACGTGAGTATAGTTTACTGCTTTACTGGACATCAAATTCCACATAAAATTGCTGTGCTGAACTCAGAGCTGAAAGGTTAAACATGCAGTACCTAAGTGAGACAGTACACATAGAAGCGAGACACAAGGAGATGCCTTGTGTCTCTGCAAAGCAGAAGGGAAGAACCCCCTTAGACACAGCTGCTGTCTAACAACCATGTTTTATGCAGAATGCTTGGGGGCTACTCTATTTTTATAACTTCCATCCATAAAGAAAGAAGCTAAAGCTTCTGGAAGGAGAACACAATTACCCTACAATGATCTAACAGTCAGAATAAATTCAACACAATCTGTACAAGCAAAAAAAAAAGCACCCAAGCTTTTTTCAATTGGCAGTAGATAATACTTAATAACTGCCCTATCATCAACCTTCAGAAATGATCTCCAGAGCCATATGCAGGTTGGCAACAAGGCACAGAGCCTAACTAGTTTTTGCATCTAGTTGTACAGAAGTAGAGACATATGGAAATGAACAGCCTGGTAAAACAACTGAACTCTGAAGCAATGACTTCGATAAATAAATGCCTGCACATTGGCAGATGGAGAAAAGCGCAGTAGGGAGGAACTGTATTGCAGCAGCAACTTGATTTTAAACGATTTGTAGAAATCAGCCTGAACTTCAGAACTGAGGCATTTCCAATTCCTTCAGTCCTCGCTGGGGAAAATTCTCACCATAAAAAGAGGGAAGGTGAGGGTATAAAGATATATCTAACAAAAGATACCAGAAGCTGCTTCAGGGAGCAGAGACTAGGACTGGGAGGCAACTGATCATTCTTTCCTCTTATTACATTGTTAATCATGTTTTTGGTAGCTTTCAGAAAGACACAACCAATCATTCCCAAACATCCAGAAAAGCAAGATATGGAGAGACATTCTCAAGCCATATGACAGAGCCTGAAACATCAGCAGAGAGGATACAGGTATATGGGATACACAGACCTTTCCTGCAGTGACTGGGAGCTTGATGCAATAGCCACCTTCTGCACACATTCCTCTGAAGACCCGCCTATTTGTAGGCAAACTGAATCTTTCCTATTTGCAGGCTGCAGACTGATTCCTAGTCACTGTTAAATGTGACAAATAAGTGGAAAACAAGTATTACTACTCCCCTGGTGCTAGCAGAGGATTAGCATTTTTATTGCACTTTTTCAGGGAAAAAAAGTTCACTGACAGCCTCCTATATAATAATTAAGATAAGTATCTTTAGGCATAGACGCAACCTGACGAGGAAGGTTTTCAACATGCAGTTGTCACTCAAGGTCTCCAAAACCAGGCAGAAAATAAAGAGTTAAAGGTACGTTTTCATTATTTGGAGTCCACTTCTGCAATAGGATTGCACCATACTGGCATGGTATGCAAGTAGTCAGTACCTGTGATCTTCTCAACTATAAACAGCCATCTGATACACATGCAAAAACAGCAAAATGCACAACTCCCTGTCAGATGCGGACTGATGCTTTCCACACCCAGTACCAAACACTGCAGTAAAAATAAGAGAAGGGAAAGAGACATATGAAGAAACTGAGGAGAAAATAATCCAGACAAACTGTGATGGCCCCGAGTTAACAGGTCAGCCACATGTACCAAGTACTGTGCTTTTTCAAGAGCAGTCACTTGCAGCTGTTCCCTCTGTGAGTAGCCAAGTGGCCGAGCTTCATGTTGTAACATGAGGGCAAGGCAAAGTTAATCTCAAGATTATTGTGATGCAGAAGATGAATGTAATCAAACATCAATAAACTAACCAAACTTCACTAAAATTCCCCTCGGTAAGAGGCCACCCTTTGTTATGAAGAACCCCCCTTTCTTTTTGTGACACTTAATCAGGTAATGTGTATGACCTCACTTCTTTGCACTGCTTGGTTACCCATCATCTTAGAACGCAAATATCCATAATACCTCATCTTCTGCTACCACATCACAGGGTGATCAAGAAAATCGTCTGGCAATGATTTTCAAAGAAGTGTACCTAAATCCAGTTCCCACGTTACACTGAAACCATTTACGATGGAAATCAGTTTAGAACCCATTTCACTTTGGTAAGAATCACCACAGGAAAACTTAAGACCTGCTTTCCACAGACCCTCCTCCCACAGACCCGTCAGCTCTGTAAGCCTCTACCCGGATCAGGCTATTTGCTTCGTTGAATCAGCTGCCCACATAAAGTCCACAGCAAAGCAAGTACAGCTATTAGTCCAATTAGTCAATGGTCATATGCATGCACAAAGTGAAAATAAATGTGAACTCTCTTTTTATGTATGCCACTGCGTAAATGTTTTGCAATAAATAATAACAGCCACTATCAATCAAAAGAGTAGAGAACAGATGGGAAGGAGGTTGTGTTGAGAGAAAGGACTGAAACAGGAATATGTATTCTCACCCCCACCTTCCCCATTCTGATAACAGCCCTAAATAAACCTTTGCAAATCTCCAGATACAGGCAATCCCCATCAGTGTGTTCCAATATTCCATGAAACTCTGGCTGCTTTACCACCACAGCGCAGCAGAATCATAGATATTAACATCTAAAAAATGCTCCATCATCAGAATGTGGGTTTGGGATTCCCCCATCTCCTCTATGGATCAACCTGTCTGTCCAGCTTTACGGTCATATAATCTACTGTCACCTTCAGGCAGGTCTAACAACAATCTGATCCTGGAAAGGCAACAGTCCCTATTAATGATGAACCTCAAACTCCTCTTGTCATTGAACAAAAAAATCAGAGTTACCTGAATTTCTCAATTTTCTTACGTTTTCAAGAAAATATTTTGTATTTAAGTTTTCAAAAGAAGCGAACGTTTACGTTATGGCTGCTATTTGGTCCAGCAAAACCACTGCTGAATCTCCAGGTTTCTCTCCAGCACCAAAACTTTAACATTAACAACTTGAACTAAGAATTTGTAATAGATTTAGCAAATTCACTTACGGCTGCAGATTTAATATAAGATGGCATACATTTATGTTTAACAGGCATTTTCAGCAAAATAATCTAAAACTTTAAAAAACTTCTAAATAACTCTAAATAAAAAGTGGGTTTTAGATTCTCTTGCAGTAACATGATTGTACACAACTCTGGTTGCACAAAAAAGCCTTTAAAATAGATAAAACTATTGCCCTCTACACTTGCAGATCTTGTTACTCTTTGCAACCGATTACCAATAACTTGTTCTTAGTACAACACTGAATACCTAAACATACCTAAAAACACAGGTAAAACATTGTGCAAGGATTACATTAGGGCTGCATTTATGACCTATACTCTGTTGCACCTCAGCTGAAGTGCAGTCTGTATCTGAATGATAATGGCTTCACTCTTGCTCCTAAAACCCCACAGGAAGGCAGAGAGCACTACGCCACGGCGAGCAAAGCAAGATCCAGCCCTTGAGATTTCCCATTCTGCAGAGACAATCAATATTACCCTCCAGCCTCAGCTGTTGTGATAGGTCTTAAACACAGCAGAACTGCGGTGGTTCCCAAAGGAGTGACACGAAGTGAATATTTATCTTCTTAGCAGTGTGGGGGCAGACAATTGATGGCATATCAGAATTTAACTGACAACGCAGATTCGGAAAGGTTGAAAACTACAATCGCATTAAATCAGTATCTATGACTAGTGAACAGTAGAAGAGGCTGAAAAAAATCATTCCGTGCGCAGCCCCAGATGTCACATGGGGGCTTCTCCCCTACTTTTCTTTACCCCAAAAGACCCTCCATTAACACTGAGTTGGAAAGACAGTAGAGAAAAACACTTTGGCTTACATATCAACAAGCAATCTGTAACACCATATGAAGCCAAAACAGTGTTTATTTCAGGAACTACCCCACCTTCTTGAAAACAAAAACATGCCTGAGAAAAAACCAAAACAAAATAAAACCCCAAACAAAAATTTTTTTTTAATGTCATGTTTTTCAGTTAGTTATGAAAATGACAAAAAAAAAAAAGAACAGCATGAACTACATACCTTAGCTATTTGGACACACCAGTTTAGCAGAAGCTGGGAGCCAATATTATCCTTATGTTCATGAACATAATCCAACAGGCAGCCATGAGGCATCAGCTGAGTGACTAGCTGAATAGTTGGGCTCAAGCAAACACCCAGGAGTCTCACCAGGTGTGGATGGTCCATACTGGCCATGATAAGAGCTTCCTGTAACAATAAAAGCAATCCAGTTACTCCAGCATGCTTAAAGACTCTATGCATAGTATTCCCGTTTCCCATAGAGCATCTAAAGGGGATCAGTGTCCCCTAAGTACCGTGAATTCCTGTGTTGTCTATCCAGTGCTAGGCATACCTAGGCAAAATCCAGTCTAATGTAACATGTGCTTGATTGTAATGAACCCCAAGCAACTATCTGAACAGATCCAGTGAAGATTCAGATCAGAAATTCTGCACTACCCTGTATTCCCTGTCCTGTTACAACCACAGAAGCAAATATGTAAGTGTGACACACTTGACTTTGCTTAAAGCTCTCATTGGTCTTGCTTTACTTCCCTTAATTTTGTTTCTGGAGCATATTTCACAAACTTGTGGTCAAACCATTGGGCATATGTTGGGTTTTTTTGTTGTTTTGTTTTTTTTTTTTTATGCAAGCAAACTATGCCATTCACGTATAGGGAGATGGCCAGTTATGCCTCATTTGGCAAGATGTTAGATTAAGCTGTGCTAAAATGCCTTTACACAATCAGAGATTTTATGCTTCGCATTTTATAGGCTTAAGCATGTAACATTTATATATCGATTGAAGCTTTCCCAAAGTTCAACCCATAAAGGGTTAAGAATCAGGAGGTTTAGTGTGGCCTTTTCAAATGTGTCTGATGCTCATAAGTCCTACTACAAGTCAGCAGATTTGTTAGGCTATTAGGATATGACCATGCTACAGCCTCTATGAGTGTTGTAAAGCAATGGCTAAACTAGCAGTTGTGATGGTACAACAGTAGTAGCCCAGCGGCAGCAGCAGTCCCACCTGGTTCCTGCTGCTGCCACAAAGAGACCACTACAGAATGCAGCACTTTGCTAAATCTGAGCCTCTTAGCTCAGGTCCTGATTCTTCCAAAGTCCTCTCCTAATAGATCTTGGATGAGTTATTTTGGTTTTTTCCATGCTTCAGTTTTCCACACAGTAAACAGGAAATAAGATTCCATCCTTTCTTCTATACTTTATTTCTTTTTCAGATCATAAGTTTTCAGAGGTTTTCATCTAGCAAACTTTTCTGTCCAACACCAAGGACCAGAAGGACTTAATCTTGGCTATACTATTTGACCCTAAAGTTCGTACCACTGACAATCAGCACAGAAGGTCCTTATAAAATACCTACATATCTGTTCTTAGAGGTAATGCTACCATCGCAAGCAACTGGCATTCAAAAGAGGCAAGGAGAAAGCTTTCCTCTCTCATTCACTAAGTCAAGTCCTCCATTTCAAGACCACTTCATCATGCCCATGGAACAATGAAAAGTGAGATGAATCTTTGGCTTTGTAAAGCTATTTTGGTTCTCTTTCTTTCTCAAAAAGCCTATATGACACCTTTCTGACAACTTAAAAGAATAACAGCTGTAATAGTGCCAAAGAAAGAAAGAAAGAAGAAAGACAGAAAAAAAGGATGAGAAAAAGTTGACATCATAGGAACACAGCATAACCCCCAACTCATAAAAGTTGGATGTTTTTTGTTTTGTTTTTTTTCCTTCCCTATATTAAGGCAAAGAAAAGCCCTGGCAAGTAGGCTGAGTTTGTAGTAAAGGAAATTGCTCATCATAGTACAAAGAATATTTGAAACCAATTTGCAGGGTATTTGCATAATAGTTCTCTTTCTTTCTCTCTCTTTTCTTGTTAAAACGAAAAGATGAACAAGACACTAATTGTAGGGCTTTTTCCCCCCCCCAGTAAGAAAAGAGCAGATGGCCTCCATTGGGGGGAGTATCTCCTTCCTTTTTCTTCCTAAATGTATGCAAAGAAATTAAATAAATAAATGAATAAATAGGGGCTATTTGATGAGATGACTGGAGGAGGAGCTCTGAGGAAGATTCCAATGTAACAGATTTGAAATGGGATCTCAATTTACATAGTTTTGCTCACATTCAAATTAATATCATTCTCACTCACTCAACTCATACGTACGGGGTGTCCTTGAAACAATTTTAGCATACTCTGCTGTCACTAGAACACGTCACTGAAGGCCACCAAAATAAATGCCTGCTGACAGGTGCCTTATCCAGTTTCAGAGTGCAAAATTACTGTCTCATTTTTTCTTTTTACTTCATTTTTCTCCTGCAAATGCATAAAGGGATAGTACTTGTTGCCCTCTCCCTCTCTGAGTAAAGGTAAGAGTATCTCCAGGATCTTGGAGTAGGAGTACACTCTTTCATGAGGATTGATTAGAACATAGACAATACATTATTTTTGCTCACCAAGGGACCAAATGGAAAGCTTTGAAGCATGTGCTCCATCAGTCTCTAGCTACTTACCATTTACAAGTCTATCTGAGTCCAAAGGAAAGACACTTCTGTACAATAATAAAAGCAAGCAATGCCATTTGTCTCATTCTGATGTTACGGGAAAGCACATATTCTTACAATAGTTTTGGGCAACGGTTCCAGAAAAAAATAAAAATATTGTTAATAAAACATTACGGACTCTCTATAATGAATTGAGACACACAACAGAGAGCAAGGAAACCTTCATTATAGATCTAAGTCACTAATGGATACTAATTTAGCATGAATCCTGGCTTCACATTGTTATTCTCATTAGTAAAAGTATTGTTATTTTTATTGAACTTGCATCTACAGAAGAACTGAATTCTGGGTTATGTCTATCTGGCACACACAAAAAAAAATCACAAAGTAAAAGAGATTGCAGTTGTTCTGCTAGAGCCTAATTAGACAAAACAGACAAACAACAACAACAGAAACATTATGACTTAGTAGCATTTTAAAAATCTGTTCAGCAAATAAAGAAAACAAGTCCCCATTTCAAAATCTGTTTGGACATGAAAGACCCTACAGCTACAATCTCCATAGCACTCAGGCACTCCGCAGCCTGGTTCTCAATTAAATTTTCTAAAACATTTAATCAGGTAAGGCATCTTAACTCACAGACTTGGCTGTCTGACACTGGCATCTTTCAAAACTGGCCTCTGTGATTTCCCGTATCTTTTGGTAGCCTTATGTCTGCAGAGCTTGTCTCTACACTCAATTGGCACAATGACACAAATGATTTTAAAATTCTGCCTATTCTAATTTAATGGAGAGGAAACTGAAGTACAAAAAAGCACAACCTACTATCCACATTCACATGCAAAGTCTAGAGCCGAAGTGGGAACTATGCCCCAGATCATTTTATCTTTCCCTCCTGGAAAAAAAACCAGCTTTGAAGGTTGAAATAAAAAAGGGAAGGAGGGGAGAGTAATTATTAAGATATGGTTCTTTATCCCAGGAATCAGAGTCTTTGTAACACCACATGCTCACACTAACATCTGAGAAAGACAGGAGTGGTGACAGTTTTGAAGGTCTCCTGTTGGACATCCAGCACCCTCCATCTATCTGCAGAGGCAAGGAGTCTTATCAAAAGAGTAACTCCCCAGCCAAACCAAATCTCTTCCTGGAATGTCTTTGTGCTGTTGCTACTCAGGTATTAATTACCTGAGCACATTTAATTAATTCCCACAGCAGCACATGGCAGCCATATACAGGACAGCTATAAGTCAGCCAGCTTAGACACAGGTAGCAGTTGTGGAGCTCAGCTTGCCCTTATCTCCAAGATGTATTTTGCAGTCTATGGTGAGCCCTGACCAGCTGAGGCTAGGGTACTACAAGATCTCAAATGAGTTACTTATACTAAGGCTGTGTATATATATTCTATTCACAGCAGTGCTTACAGCGTTAGTATATCAGAGGGGAAGGCTGGTAAAGACAGACCTTGATGCAGAAAGCAACTAATTCTGTGGGTAGCTTGGCAGAGCCGTTGTTGCGTCCCTCCAGCCTCATCACAGAGATTAGCAAGTGACTTCAATTGAACCTTCCGTGTTCAAGTCATGATTAGACTTCTCAGATATGCTATTTTGTATAAAGAATTCATGCCATGTCGATCATTCCTCTCTTCTGCCGCTTTTTAATGTGGTTGAATTATTGCCACATTAAGCTCAACTCCTGTCATTTATATACACAACCCTACATTAAACAATTATAGTAAACAATGGCGCGTATCTATCTTTAATGCTTTACACTGATCCATCTGTCATGTGCATTTAGTAACACGATAGCATACCCAAGAAGAACGGTGAGTTTGTAAGTCCCAGCGAGCTGTCACCAGACCTATAACTCTGGTTTCTGTTAGCACAGCTATGCCAACAGGGTCTGAGGAGGTGCAATTACTAACCCACAGCGAGAGGCCAGAAGAAGCACTCAGAGCATCTGCTCTTAGACTGCCAAAACCTGCTTAGACAGGTAGAGCTCATTTAAGTTATCAGAGCTAGCCATCACTCTTAAAGCACAATGCATAGTGACATCCTGGCTCAAAGCACTTGTCAAGGTAGATGACAAAGGAAACTAGCCATTTACTTTTCACTGGTCACTTAAGTTGCTTTCATTCCTTAGCTGGCTTTGAAAATCCCACCTAAAACTGTTTCCTGATCTATCCATACTCTGCAGTCATGTTTGAAACGCCTTTAATTTGACTGCTGTTTCTGACAAGTAAATCAAAATGCAACTAAAACAGGATTTTAATTTTGGTCGTCTAGGATAAGGAAGAAAAAACAATTCTCAAGACTGGGAGAAGAAAGGGTGCTCTGAGTAACACCTACAACACATCTTAGAAGATGGTATTTAACTTCTCCATTTCCCACTTTGATTTTTTATTGCTAACAATTACAATTGAACATGAATATTAACTAGCATCGTGGTCCCTGAAGAGCATCCTTTGAAATCAGTGTTGCTTCTCTGACCATTTAGTTTGTAAACCACTGGACTCAGCAAAATGCCTGTGTCATTAGCAGTAAAATAATGCCATACATATGTCCATGTTGAAAATTTATTCTCTACCCAGAGTGTTCCAGGACACCCCTCTCTTCCAACACATGTCCTTGTTAATTGGTACACCAGTTCAGTACATGGTCAAGCATCCCTGGACAGACAGTTCCTGAGATGCTAGAGATGGCAAACAAGCAATCCCCGAGACCCCTGGGTTCCTGGAACTGGGCAGAGCTGACAGTGAGACATCACTCTGTCAAGTCCAAAACCATACTCTAAAGAAAATCTGAACATCGGAATCTGTCAGGAGCCCTTCCCTCAGCTGCTTACAGAGGCTCTCAAACATGTTAACCGATTGTGTCATTAAAAGTCCTGTACCATGCGGTGGATCCCAGTACCTTCTAATGCAGTGCTCAATAACCTCACCTTCTTGCTGCTTAGGACTTCAGCTAAGAGTATTAGCATTCGAAGCAATATTGATTATTTCCTTGTATCAGATTTAAATGTCTGGCAGAGGGTAAAAGATAGTCCTTCTGAAGACTCGTTCTTTAACACACGAGTTTCCTGAGCACCAACGTCCGTACATACCACATTGACCTCTGAAAGAAGCTCACTTATAGGTGGCCAATGTCCCCTTCCAGCGCTTCATATACATGTGCTATCTCTCAGAGCCAGCGCAGGAGAAACACCCTACCTGTTCCAGAGAAGTATCACAGATCTGCTGCCCCAATTCACCAAGCCTGGGGTAAATTTTACTGCTCCAGTTAAGCCAGATGAACACATGCTCTTGATAGAGTTTGGCAAGCAGGGACAAAGTCTGAAAAATCTTTAGTTTCCTCACCTTCTGCTTCTAACTGTTCTTCCCGTAAAATGCCCTCAAACAAAACAAAACAAAGGAAGCCAGAAAAGAACAATCCACCTGTTTTTCCTAATCATTGTCGAGTAAATAAATGTACTTAAAAGCTGACTTCATACTGTGCTGTGCATTTTTCTGAAAGCACAAGCTGTGCTGTGGTAGCAGAAGAGATAGTACAGTGAATACACTGGTTTTTACATTAGTGTTACAATGCTTCTAATGGCTAAGGCAAACACCTGTCTGGAATGCACCTCTGACCTGCTTCAGGGCAGATCCAATTACAGTCCAACATAATGCCTTTTGTTTGTCTGCTAGGTCTTACCAATTTTAGGTTATAGCCAACTTAGCCTATGCAGTCTGCACAATTGCTTAAGCTGAGAGACAGCAAACATATACTCAATGACATACATGTCCACATTTATCGTGTGACAATGATACCCAATGTTATATTTCCCCTGTACTTCCTATGCAAGATGATGTTTTCAATTGCTTTACAGCATTCCTATACTTTTAACCCGTGGGCTGCAATTTTTCACCACTCGGGCAGATGCTCTGGAAAGCTGTTGAAATGTCACAGGCATTTCTGAAAATGAAATGAGGGATCCAGCTATAGGGACTAGCAAAGGATATCAGGGTCCCACAGTGGGACAGCAGCAAGCAGAGGGAAGACAGTAACAGCATCAACTGCCACAGCTGCTTTTTCCAGAAGCTGTTTTATAGTCATTAGGAGCAGACACGTTTAACAGGGCACTTTCAGGTGAAGGTCTTATTTGGGACTTTGCAACAGCTTCTATAACCAATTTTACTGCTGTATAATACAGTGAACAGCACTTGAATGCTGTTGAGGTTACTACTGCAGGACTGAGCTACACTCTTTAACGTGACTAACGTGAGTATGGCAGCATATCCCACATCCCGTGACAAAAGAGGTTTCTACCACTGTACCCTCCTAAGAGATGGTGACAACACCTAGGTTGTGCACAACAAATTCCCCCAGCTTTTAACTGGAGAAGCAGGACTCGGGAGCAAGTGAAGAAAGGTATTTAAAAATAATAATCTTTCTACACATACATATCCATACTCCAAGCATAAAATGAGATTGATAGTTACAGTAGGTTCATCAATGGTTGTTGTACTGAAATGAAACAGTGCCTATTCAGGTCCAAATCCTACACACACGCTCACATTTACCAGTTACTTTTACTCTGGGGAAATACTGAGTTTGACTGGCACAGCAAGAAATAACTAGATGTCTAAACCAAGGCTCTGTTATGAGGGAAGTCTAGCTAGAGTTTTGCACTAACCACCATCTCCCTGAAACTCCCCCCACCACTGATTCTGGTGACGAGAAAGCAAAGTCTAGCCCATTTTCAGTTCAGCTTTATGCATAAGTGGCCAAGAGTTCAGGACCTCAGCAACCAGATGTGTTTCCATTGAAAGCTGCAAAAAAAGTAACAGTGGGTTTCAGACTGTCCATCCCCACTTGCCAATTGAGTGTAAGTGGTTTAACAGCGTGCACATCTCTTTGTAAAAATAAGGTACCATTCTGACAAACGTTTTACTTAAGAGTTTGTGACAATCATCATTATTTCAGAACAGCCTGTCAAAAGTGATTTATTTCTTACTATTTTGATGCAGCTAGAAAAAATATTTTAAGTTTTAAATGTACAGTCTAAAAAAAGCAATCATTCAGCATTATTCAAGCTGGAGTGTAAACAGACTTTACCACTGACCAGCTTATAAACATTTTCAACTTTAGTTGCAGATTCATTTCAGGAGGAGGGAGTAATTGCTTTGATTTTTGATTTAAGATGAGTGATGGCAAAAACAAGTGATTGAGAAAAAAATCCATCAAGTTCTCACTTCTTTCTGAAGAATCTTAGGGCACTGTTTTGAAATTTTTTGGTATCACTGAAAAAGTTGACTTTCTAATCACACACTCAAAACTCCTTCCTCCTTCAGGATCAATTTAAAGGGACAGCATCAGACTAAAACCTTTTATCAAGTGTACTATCAACATTAAGAGTTGTTTTAATCAAAGACACATTTTGCCCATAACCCATGTGTTTCATCTCTCACAATAGAGAATTCAAAATAGACTCTTCTCCATGTTCCCCTCATCTGTATTCCATTGCATAACAGCATCACACTTAGGACTCAAGTACTGCAAAAGGATGATATTTAAACAAAAGAAGTGTAATTGGACTTTTTGGTTCACCATTAGATTTCTTTTTTGTTTGACCAAGCTGGCATCAGTGAACCACAAAGTCACCAAAAGCTGCCACACATTTCCTGTATTACAACACTTCCTTCCTTTCAGCATTACTCTGCTTGCTATAGTCTCCTGAGTTTCTACAGTCCTTCTTCCACCCTGCTCTTCTCTACTTTCTTTGTTCTTTCGTTCACCATCCTGTTGACTTACTCTTCTCCCAAAGAAAAAACTAAAAACCTCTTAAAATCGCTTGAAAGAAAATCACTGCCACCACCAAAATTCATACACTTCCCACCTTGTGTGCACTGCACTGCCTCTCCCAGCTGCTGTGAGGCCAGGCTCTGCCCTGCACCTCACCTGCGATGGCAGAATCTCCGTCCTGGCCAAGTCCTTCTGCATCCAGTGATGTGCTCCTTACCTCTGCTGCTGGGCAGATATGGCCCAGCTTTAGGACACTCCTAGAATGGAAATACTGGGAGCACTGGGTGTAAATGGCAGGGCTTTGGTGGCAGGGATGCTGCAGGGGAGGCTCCTGTGGCAGGAGGCTGGGCAACAAAAGGTGAAGTTTTTTCCACAAATGTTTTAACATGGGGTTGTGGGATATTTTTGGGGTTTTGGGGTTTTTTTTTTTGCTAATACCAAATCAACTATTAAATATTTATGTTAATTGGCAATAAATTAAGTTAAATCCTCCAAGTCAAGTCTGATTTGCCTGTGACAGGAATTGGCAAGCGATTTCTCTGTCCTTATTTTGGCCCCAGAGTTTTCTCCTGTTCCTCCCATTTTCTCCTGCCCCGCTGGGTGTAGTGGGGGTGAGTGAGCAGCATTTATACAGGAAGGGGAGGGAGGCAGACATCTCCGTACATTAATGCGTCTTTCAGGACTATACTATATAAGGAGATTACATGATAAGAAAATGCTCTTTCTGTGTGGCACTTCTTATGTCCACATGGAGCAGTGAGTGCCACTCACTTTTTCAGCACCATCTCAACTGCAGACCAGGAGGCTGATCTGCAAGTTTTAGTTGAGCTAGAAACATTGATATGGTGATACAACATGGTTTATTTTTAAGATGCTTTCTGGAGCTCTAGGACACTTTGAGAGCTTGCCAAGATGTCACATAAACATCGACATCAATAACCCTCAGTAGTCTAAAGTTTTACTCAGATCTATGTTCTCATCTGAATGACAGCACTGTCAAGAACGTAAGTTGTGCTCTCACTTGATAAGAGATTAGTCACAGAGGAAACAGAAGCAGCTCCCTGCTCTGCTTAAAAATCAGACAGGACAGAGAATTCAGATCCTAGCACTGGAAATTGTTTCCCATCCTTTACTCAGCTAAAGAAAAAATTCCGCAGTCCTCCCACCCCTCCCTGCTGTCCACAAATTAATTACATGCAAAAAATGTTTAGTATTCCAATTTGGATTTGACAACAATCCAGTCTAATAAACATAGTCTGAGTTTTGAAACAACCAATGACTTCGAAACAGAAATCCACCAGAGTTCATTCAGAAAATGACAAAACAGGAATTTCAATCTACCGTATTTCTAAAACATCTTCTAGCTGAGGAATTCGTGGGAATTTATCCCCTACTGAAAAGCTTCATCAGAAACTCTTCCATTTGGTTCCAGCAAGTTAACATACTTAACCAAAAAATCTTTGCTAAATATTTTGCCAAGAAAACATTTCACCAAGGAAACTCACTTTCTTTCCTTTCAAACACCATTTCTTTCCAAACAATTTCATTACTACAATAACTTCTCAGAGGACTTGTATTTTTAGCAGGTGACTGTAGCCATGGATCTAAACCAACAATACTTCCATTTAAAAAACAATAATTTGCTTGGCTTCAGAAAACATAGAAAGAGCTAAATTCTGCTTTTATATACATATACAAAGCATCCCACTGAACTCCATCAAAGGGCACTGCCTAGCCAGCAAAATCATCCTCAACACCAAAGAATGCTTCCTACTATATTCAGCCCGGGGGTTGCCTATCCACTGACATTACGTCCACTCAGTAAATCGAAGCCTGGGGAACTGCCCGTAGCTAGTCCCTGTTCCATGTTCACCTACTTTATTGAGGTCTTACATTCCGTCGGATAAACTGTTCTTTGACTGTAACTCAGACATTTCCTACCTTTGCATTGATCCTGCTCCATATCACAGAATTTGTCTTTGAACATTGATCAAAGAATGCCTTTTAAGCTTATATGAGCAAATGCAACACAGCTGCGATTTGTCAACATAGTTCACAAATCTACATAAATATTTTCTTATCCTTTTTACCTCACTTGTCATGTAAAGCATTAAGATCACAACAGGCTCTGGTCTATCTGAAACCCATGTAATTCTATTTTGTACAATGCATATTCGTCTATGTAACTGAAAAGCTGATATTCTAGATAAAGCAGAAACCTTCAGAATACAATTGTAATCACCTTATAAATAACTAAGGGGTAAGAATACATATTCTCTCTTTCCATTTGCCTATTGCACTTTGCCTTATATCAAGTGTCATCCAGATTCTTTAAAATACCTGACTTGAGGGAAAGCACTGACTGATAACAAATGTGAGGGGTTTTCAAACATCTTTTTAGACACATTCTCAGTGTGTAAGTAGATAAAACAGCTTTGTCTGAAAAAAACCCTTCATCAGTATCTGTTTTTCTAGGTAAACATTCCAAACCAATTTAAAGCCAGAATGTAATTAAAAATAAAAAAAATAACAAAAAAAAAAAATTTGCTTAGCAGTTACGAGATCTGTGTCACATTTCACAGAGTCCCATCTATAGATGGGTACAGTAATAATCATTCCTCTACCCTTTATCTGTATCTTGATTGAAAACCTTTCAGGGCAGGGACAACCTCACCATGTTTTCACAGCACAAAGGTTTTCTGATCTTACTAGGTCCAAGAGATGCCATATATTACAGTGAGAAGCAACACCAAAGTTAACATGGAAAATACTGCTGTGAAAAATCTTTTTATTTTTGCAATATAGTTTCAGTATTGAAGGCCCAAGCATTTCAAACAAGCAATTACTGCTCTGTGGACTGTCAGCCACATTGTGACCTCAGCTCTGTTTATCCTACTTATTGCACTAAAGTCTAAAACGTATTGGCAGAATATTACGAAGATTATCAGCAAGCCAGTCATGTACCAATTTTCCCTATTGCATTTCTTCCGTTACAACTATGTGACAAGTAGCAATAGAGACAGTTCACTATTGCTTGTAAATAATATGTAGAATATTAATATGAACAGATGTTAATTATTTCACTTTTATAGATTTGTGATAGTTGCTGATACATCAGAGCTGTCTGGATCAGCACTGAGACATGAAAAATAATTTTTTAAGGATTATCTGCAACAAAGCACTAAGGGAGAAGTGTTCCAAACTGCAGTTTCTTGAAGATGAAATATATTTTTACAGTGATACTTCAAGTTCAGCTCTTATAAGCCTGTGCTTCCGTACCCTTACATTTCTATTACAAAAGGACACGGTGTCAGTATTTGCATGTATAAAGGCATCTTAGATATTTTTTTTTTTCCTCACTACAACATAACCCACATAACCCCCCTCCCTGTTCTCCCTTAACTTTAAGTTGACTTGGCACTTGGACAGTATGAAAATAAGTATGACAAATACAATGCATTGATCCTCCAGGGCTCTTTGCCCTTGCTCACTTTCTGCATTGTTGCTGATCTGTGAGTTGCAGCATGTGCTGGAGCTCACACACAACCCCATTTGGCCTGCTTTCATGAAAAATATGATATGCAATAGCCTACCCATCTGGCACTGAACTAAATCACAGACAAGTGTACTTCAAAAATGATTAGCCAGCTTATACACGTAGTTTTATAGCCAGCTCCACTGACTTAAATATCTAGACATTTCTTCAGTCATTCCCTCAAACATCATTAGATTCACTATTAACCTCGATCTAGCGATGGCTTGTTTGGGATGCATTACAGTTAAGCCTGTGGAAACTCTACCCCTTTTTTATTAACAGAGGTCCTATAAAAACCTACATTTTCTTATCAGTGTCGCAACATTCTGGCATACGCATCACCCTTTAAGAACTTAAACAGTAACATGTGCCTATTTTATATTGCTAATATGAGCTGGAGGCACAAAGAAAAAATGCAAAGCCATAGGAAGTTTCTTAAATACAGGCTTTCTGTTTCTTTCAGTGGCAAGTCAGCGCAAACTTGTCCAGTTCTTGGTGCCAAAAGCTGTTTTAAAACTGGATATCTGTGTCAGCTTCTTCTCATAACATATCAAGCATTATTCAACGATCTCATCTTCCATCTTACCAAGTTTTGCCACTTTTATTTTTGCACTTCACATCTCAATGTAAGAAAGACTCTGCAAAGAATTCCAGTATTCCCAGTCACTTTGCTGATTTTTAAGGAAGGCTTTCTCATGTGTGTAATTACATATCAGCTATAGCCCACCACTCCAGCAAGATCTGTTCCCACACAGATAACATCTTCCCCTCTGCCTTAAATCACTCCGTCCACTGGTTGTGAGATGAAAAAACTAGCACCCACCAACATATCACATTGGGAGTCAAGTCCCCAGAATTCATGGCCTTAGAATAGCCAGCAGAAATTTTTTACTGTCGTGCATTCAATTGCTTTCCTGAAAGCCCACATCTAGAAATTAAGTATTGGAAAAATATTAAGCTGGAGGACAGGATTCTGGCTCAGATCCAGATATAACATATAGTAAAGGGTGGAGACATACAGCACAATGCCAAGAACTAGAGAACCACAGTATTGTAAGCAACAGAAAACTCATCATGGAAATAGAAATCCCAAGAGCTTCTGATTAAGACTCCCAATTAAACTATTGTGTACCACTTTTGATACTGATAGGACCACTTCTCTACCTTTTTTTTTTTTTCAATTCCCATCCTTTGCCTGTTCAATATCTAAACACTTTTCCAAAAAAGCTCTCTCCTACCGTGCCCTGATTAAACAGTGGAAACTATGGGATCGTGACCTTCATAACACCACCACATACAGCTAAGCAAGTAAGTGACTTCATGTTTCAGTAACCCAGCTCAAACATACACTACAAAGTAACCATGTTACTGGTGTACCTCATACCTTTAAAAAGAAAACATAATACATCAGTTCAAAATGTTTCCTTCATACACACACACTTCACAGTCAAAATTACTTCTTGAATTTGATTAGACTTTTAAGAGTTTCAGTTAATCCACAGCTATGTTTCTCAGTGGATTAACTAACACTCCCTTCCTGATCTTCTCCCCACTTGCAGATTTACTCAACCTTATGCAGGATTTCCAAGTCTGCAATACAAACCTTAAATAAGGAGTTCTGCCATTGCCATCAACAGAAAGCTTCTGAATATACTTCCTAACTCATTTAGGAATAACTTGTATCATCAGTCCCTCACTAAAGCATGTGCTTCTCCCTTATACCTGTGGCAGACTTCTTGGAAGGATGATTCCAAAGGTGAAGTCCTGTCCCTCTTACATTCACTGGCAAATTCACAGCTCCCAACAGGGCTCAGATTTCCCCCAACTCTCTTTCCCTCACTGCACTTTCCAATTAGTGTTACGCCAGCAGAATTGTTTCCAAACAGCCTGATTTGTCTGTCTGTGCTTGTACTTCATCATTTCTGTGTATATACTTTCTCTGTACAGCCACATGCTCTTGCATATGAAAATTAACATCCCTGTGCACATACACACATCTTACCCTCACATACTATGGAAGGAAAAATTACTAGAATAAGTAAACATTTAAAGAGAAAATTATTACTTAAGATGGAAATAACAGAAATGTGACCTTGAAACAGTTAATCTTCAGATGACTAAAAGCAGTTAACCTTCAGCAGTGATCAGATTTCCAGCTTCTTAGAGGCTGATCACTCCTGGGGCTTGTGCATGGTATGCAGAGTTCTCAAGGACGGCTTGATTTCTGGCATCTCTGGACAAGTTGGAAATTGTAATTGCAATCACAGTGAGCTGCTGTGCCTGGAACTGACAGGCAAACAGTTACCCCTCCTAAGTGGCTACACTTACAGTGTGTGTAAGTGGGAGGAAGAAGGAAGACTGCTCAAAAGGGAGCCTACAATCAGATGAGTTAGGTCACCCTTTGCCCCTCACTCCCAGCAACTTAACATGATGGAGTGAAAACCTGTTTGAATTGCAGCTGAAGCAGACTGCCAGGTAGTGCAGCAACACTGCTGTTCATTACCAGCTATTCTTACAGAGACCCCTTATGCCAGTTGGAAAGGAGGATGTTTACATAAATGACAGCAGAAGAGGATAAGGAAAAATATCTTACTGCTGCCATAAAGGATTTCATTTGATCCTAAAGCTGCCCTTTAAACTGAGGCTTAAGATTAACTCGGTTGCATTTGCCAAGCAGTCAGTGGAACAACTGTGGGATGCCTGGATGTACTATCCAACTGCTGTTAGTAGCAATGTCTTTTCAGACTTTCAGAAGCATCTACACAGACTGTTGAAGATTTGGGCCAAACACTAGGCTAGGTAGCATCAGATGTATACAAGGAATTAAAAAATAAATCAAGGGAGAGACAAAAGTATTTCTCCAGTCACCTACATTGCCATATAAAGCAGGATCTTATAAGGAGACAGTGTAAATGCATCTGTCAGCTGAGCCATCCTATGAAAGCCACCATGCACCAGGGAAGGAACCCAGAAGCTTTGGCTTAGAACCTTCCTATGTGTAATGCCCACAGCGGAAACCAAGAGAAGGCAAGTCTTCTCCCACACTCCCCACCTGACAAGATAGCTGTATCTCCAGTGTACTTTCCACAATGGCATCCAGACATACCTGAAGAAACAAAGAAAGCATCCAGACCTATCCAGATTTCCAAAGGTTTTCAGCTAACAGGGATAAAATCCTCTTTAGCTAGTAAGGTAAATTTTTTTTTTTTCTTCTTGAAACTTCTGAATAAGTTTGATATGTCTTGAGGATGTGTCTTCACTGTAAGACAGGCTTAGAATTTAGGAAAAGCTGTTTCTCTGTCTTTTTTCAGTACATCTGACTGCTTTATTAATTTAGTTAATTAGGCTAGACATAAATAAAACATGTGGGTATCAGCCCCCACATGCAGCTTTAATTTGTTTGCTGCATGCCTGGTGGAGGTCATTGTCACTTATTACCTTTACACTTCGCTTGACAAATGCTCTCCTGCACACTGAACGCTGCTCCTAGAGACAGCGGGAAACTACAGTAAGTCCAGGCGAAGTCAAGAAACCCCCTAGATCTTAATTATAAAACCATAAAAGAAACCAACTGCCTCTGAAGCTCTCTTACCAGGAAACAAATGAGAATGGGAAATTTATTTCCAACCATAAATCCCAAACCATTCAGTTTAATTTTTCCCAAGTTAACTTTCTCACCTAGCTAAGCAGCACAGCCTTCTATTATTAGCTTCTGGCCCAGTATCAGCTGACCACCATCAGTCAAACTGTCTTCATCTCAATGAGCTCAGGGACTCCCAAGGAACTCTGTGTATGCAGGCTTGTGCTTGCAGTCTCTAATTATTTTCTAACAGATAATGGAGTATTTAAGTTCAGAGAGGATAGATTAAACTTGTAAGTGGATCAAAACCTGGACAAAATCACAGCTCACAGGATTACTTCCTGGAAACACCAAGCTTAGAGGGCTAGAGAGGAAAGACCCTCGTCAATTGTCTGTCTCCTCATGACAAGTTAGTTTAAATATATGGTTTTTAGCCTTAAAGATGGTTTGCTATGCTTTCTAACTGCAGCATGACTATAGAATGTATTACGTAATCAGTTGAGCATCTGGTTTGATGTTAAACTGTCTGATCAGGGCAATGGCTACTTAACTTACCAGACAATCATAACAGTCAAATAATTTGAGGCTGAGGAGTGGAAATTGTTCTCACAAGTGAAATTCTAAGTCCCTGTTCTACTATCAAGTAGCCTCTTAGCTGCATATTTGCCTTTTTTCCTCACAACAAGCCTCTCTTCCCTCCCTAAAACTCTGGACCCTCATATATTCCATTTCCATTCTTAGGGTGAGGAGCAGGATATCCTTCTCTTTTGATGCTGCTGGTGTTTGCTGGTGATTCCCCTCCCAGACATGCTTGCAGGCAGATTAGTAGCAAGAACACCTGCATGCTGAATTCAAATTCCAGCGCCCTTCTGGGGATGATGAAGTGTGACCAGCCAAGTGGGGAGGAAAAGCTACACTGCAACTTAAGCATCTAACTGTTTCAACACCTGAGGGGAAATTCTTTAGACTGTGAAATTATTCCAGAGATAATATGTGTGCAGAAATAAGTGGAAAAAACAGTAAACTTGCATTTTACAAAACGTAGCAACAACCTCTGCTTGGTGTAAAGAAATCTGTAGAAGTCCACATATACATTCTGCTTCTGCCCTGGAGAAGGCTGGGTTACTTAGTAGACTTCAGCTTGGGTTGTAACACACACAGACTACTGCAGTGATAAAAACTATGTAGGAAAGCAGGGAGCAGAGTGAAAGAAAAAGAGCTAGCTGGGAATGTGTGGAGAAAGCCCAGAAAAAACACTCTGCTGCTACTCCTTGAAGAAAAATTCCAGACAGGGGATGTACTTTTTGATGATGGCCAATTCATCTTCTCCTGATGGGAGAAGGGTGGGAGGTGTTTAGCCATAAGAGGTGCTAACATCATGCATTATATCATTATAGTCATTACAGATCCATTACTAGGTGTTCACGGTGCTGAAATGACAGCTGAGTAGCCAAATTGTTGTTCTTTACTCTTTTAGCATAACATTTAGCAGAATTTCAGGAGCTCACAGAGCACTTTTAGACTTACATTCTGCCAACAATACAAGTTTTAACCAAAGTCTATGGACAATGCCACTAACATCTATACCAGCTATTTCTGTGGACACTGAAGTGTCCCAAGTACTCTCTCTATACACAAAGTGCTGTTTACAAGAGGCTTTACATTCTCCAGAGCCTCTCTAAAAGGAACGCTAAGTTTTACTTGCAAGTACAAGGGCATACACAGTCAAGTGAGAAGTAATTGCTGATAAAAGCACACCTGTACTTGACAAATACAAAAAAGTGAAAGTCAAGGGTGGAACTCATATAATGACATGTCCTCCTCATTAAACTATCTTCTCATTCACAACTAACATGTTGGACATTTAAAAAAGAGTTAATCCCCACTATTGTTCATAATGGCACTTAACCACCTACATACCTTTAAAAAAATTTGGATACAACTACTTTTAACCAATGACTATTCATAATATTATTTTTACTGAAATCACAACTGATGCATTTTGCTTCATATGTACACTTAAATTTTCCTTAAAAAATAACTACAGTAAGCAGGATAAAGTCTTATCAGAATAGTTATACTGACCAAAGTTTTGGATGAGAATGAGTAAAACACATTTTTCTACTATAGCTTACTCTTCAATGAAAGATATTTATGTCCTCATAATAGCTTAAAATTGTAAAAAGTTTGCAACTATGTCCTTTCTGGGACAGAGGAGTGGTCACATTAAAACCATAAACATTGTCTAGCTCATTCTCTTTACAAATGTGGCTTGTTTCTGGACATAAATGACTGGGTTAGGAGGTGAGGAGAGCAGGAATGCCTGTACAAATGCACAAGCAATTATTTCAGAAGAAGAAGTCTTCTTCATCAATGCAGTACAGCAAAGGATGTTACAGACCACTGTACGTATACTAAATGCAATATTGATACAAAACATTTTAATTCTCCATATTGTCACTTTTATCAACTAATGATGAAGTCAAATTATTTTTATTATGATTAAAAACAATCTTTAGGTTATTAACTTCTAAGACTAAAAATAACAAACTTTTCTCTCACCTTCTTACCACTGGGACAGAGATTCATGACAAACTGTTAAAGAGAAACCTTTCCTAGTGTGGCTGTACCTTACATCGTTGAAATCTCTAGAGTTTCCAAAAAACCTTCATAATTTCTGAGCCCTGAGCCATTTTCCAGATGTTATGATGCGTACATCCTAACACGGAGGGAAATGTGGTCCAGTGAATTAAATCAGCTGATCAAGCTGGCTATGAAACCTCAGACAAGTAACTTTGTGCTTTAACAAGGATCTTACGTTTTCTTTGTAGAGTGCTTCAAGGTTAATCAATATCAGAGGAGATATTACTGTTATTTCTCTATCAGACCAGGGGTCAGATCCTCAGCTGGTGCAAGTTGCTCAAGTTCCACTGAGTTTCATACAGTGACAATTCCCTCATCTCGAGGCTGGATTCTACATCGCTGAATGTTGGCATCGGTTATGGAGTGCAGGTCGCATTCAGTGGCCTTGCACTCCCTGCCTGTTCACTTCAAAAAAGTGCTGAATACAAGCTCTCCTCTTTCCACAGCTCTACCATTAACAATACTCTTGACCATTATTTTGCCCGTTAAGCAAACATCTGATACTCTTTATCCCTTTAGTGCAATTTATTCCTTTTGAACGGGGCCAAAATGGCCTTTTTGTTTGTTTGTTTGTGCACAGTGATTACTGAATGCCATCTACATAAAAATGTGCAGTGCTCTGTAAAAAGCACAGCAGGAAATCCCTTCATCTGTACAGCCTTCACTCAACTGCCTAAGAACTCACACGTGATAATTTTTCTGAAACAGATAAACCCGTAACTATACATTTCTATTCATTTCTGCATGGAAGAACAGACTATATAATGAGAGTACATTCTCCTTGTGGTTTACAGACTCATTAATGCTAGACAAATTAAGCCTATACACTGAACAGATCTTCATGACTTAGAATTCCTATGTAATTTTCAGGTTCACGAGGGATTTATGAAAAAGTGCAGATTCCTAAGATTTGTCAAAAAATTGTCATTGAATAGGACACACTGTCCATGAAGCTTGATCTTGACAGAGCTAAAAACTGAGTGCATAGTCTCTGTGAACACAGAACATTCATGAAAAGTATGATCCTGAGCTCTTATTAACAATATTTCAGATTAGTAAAGCAAAAGGGTTTTTAAAATCCAGCACTTTTTCATTTTTTATTTCCCCTCCCTGTTATGCTTTGCTGCTCTGACTTCTCGGTGCTTAGACCTCAGAAACACTGAAGCAGAAGAGAGCTGAGGCTAAACTGTTCCTGTGAGTTCTGCACCAGTGGAGACTCACATACATGGTAAGATGTTCCCCTGCAACTCCTTTATCTTGTCTTTAGCTTCTCTGCCACGGAAAGATAAAATATCTGGCACATAAGACAGAGGAGTTCCAGCCTTCCACTGATGGAAGACCATTTATAAGAAAATTCCAAGCATCTTAAGAGTCCATGACATCTGTGCAGTTAAAAACCCAGCCCTTCATTACCATGGCATTGAAATTGCCCTGGTTGCCCAGGTACTTACGGCTCTGGAACGGGATGAGCTATATGCAATAAATTGAACAGGGCAGAGCACTGCCTCATACATACCTGCCTAGCTCTACACCTTCAGAGAAGCAGCAGTGACCTACCCACAGCTGAGGTGTAACCTTGCTTGGTTGGTTTTGTTCATTTGTTTAAATACTGCTGCAACAGAGAATGCTGTGGATATGCCTTAACACTGAGACAGTTTGTCAAAGACTAAGGGAAAGAGGGGTAACAGCCTACACACAATATCTTCACAGCTGAGTTTTTCTATGGACATGATATTGTAGCACTTGATGAAAATCAGCAGAATATTGGTCCTGTGTACAAGCCTCCTTCTACTATTTTAATATAAGGAAAAAAAGCAGGCAGAAATTCCCTTTACAATCTCTGTGGACTACAGAAAGACACACACCCCACCAAAACTCAAAGACACTGATCATCTCATACTTACATCCATAAACTCCACATTGGCTTTTGGACCAGTGGTCTCATTAAGGATCTTAATGGCCACAGGAATCTTTACGGTTTCTCCCTCAGGGACCCAAATACCCTAAAAAAAGAAGTGACAGAAGACTAGTAAGACAACAATCATACAACCTTCATTCACAGTTACAGTTCCTTTTGATGCATTCTGTCACATTATGCAGATCAGTTATGAACCTAAGAACTGAGAATACACAAAGCTATAAAATAATAAAAATCTCACAAAACTATTTCGTACGCCAAAAACAAACCCTTAAGCAATATGAACGATTTTGTATTAGTGGATGTCCTCATCAGCCCTCCTTGATTTTTCTGTCTACAACTGGGTTTCGAAAGAATAATGTCAGCATGTCAATGATGCACATCCTTTTTCCACTGACTACTGATGCTGATAAAGTTGAACAAAAAACTGGATTTTCTCTTTGGATTCTGACACTAAACTCACTGAAGCTTCAGGAAGCTCTCAAAACTCATTATCACCTGGTCATACTATCATGCTGGGACAGGACACCTGAGAACAACGTATTTAGAAGGAAACATTTAGGGCTATTTATCTAATTGATATCTGAAAATTAGAAGCTTAGATGGCTAAAAAGTAAACTTAAAATCGACAAACTGTGTGTGTTTTGGGTTAACTTTTCCATCTTTCTTGGCAACTTCATAGCACCCATCCCAACCATTTTATTATTGCCTAAGTATATTCAGACTGATTATTCAAAAATATATTCCCATGACCTTGAAGCTGTAGTGACCCGGCCTGTATGTTCCTGCCCAGTTTGAAGACACATGCACTATCTTTCTGCAGTGCTCTGATCTACCACCTTGATTTGGCAGGTTTAGTTTGCTCCCAAAGGGCTGGGTGATTGGTTTACTTGCCCTTTAAGCCCTACTTCATGTCTTTGAGATTTGGACATGACCAACAGACCTTAAAACAAACAAAACCAAAAATCTCTTTAACTGAAGTATTTTTTCCCTTGTGGGTTCTGCTCTTACATCCTGGTTGTTAAATGGTGCATTGACATAACTCATCTTTGCTATTTAAATGGAAGAAACAAAAAGTATTACAGTTTAGCTAGTGACAATACTGTTTTACAAGGTATTACTACTATTACAAGACCCACATGACAGTTGCAAAGTGAGAGAAAAAGTTATCTAGCTTTCCAAAAGTGTACTGAAAAGCCATTATGCAAGAACAGAATGACAAACGTTGATACTGCATTTTAATATCAAGACAGCCCAGCTTGTGTAGTCCTCTTGTGTGCAAGAACGGTTGTCGCTGACACTCCTTTTCTTGCTGAGAAACGAGATCTGCCTGTGTGATTAAGACTGAAGTCAACATTTGAGCCTGTTGCATTAAAACTGAAGCCAACAATTGAGCCTGAAGATGTGCCCCTCCCACACAATTCCACTATCCTGAGTTTCCCAGATACACAGGGCTCATGAACCCATCCACAGTGCAGGCTGCGTTGATGCAATGCAGAACTTGACCATTCAGAAGTTAAACTAGGGAACTCACTGCTGTACAGTGAAGACTCTTACCTTGTATACAGTTCCAAAGGCTCCAGAGCCAAGAACCTTGACTCTTTTCAGCTCAGTTTCTTTCAGGATACGAAGCTGTGCTTGATTGGGTGCTGTACCACTTGGAGTCAAGGGTTCCACAAGCTATGAAGAAAAATCCAACAGCTAAATATTTGAAAATGTGAAGACCCATCAGAAGTTGATACTGAAAACAACCAATCCAACTAAATACTGGAAAAGACAGCGGTGGGGTCTACTGACCACTGACCTGCCAACTTGAGAGATTTCTCACCTTCAGAAGTAAATAAGCAATGCTAAGAAACTGAGAGACACTATAAAGAAAATCCTCGCTCAACATGTAAAAAATTTCCACCAGCAACTGCATGGATGGAAGTATGAACTGGAAATTGAATTGGTGTCACAATAACACACCCAAGGACTTTTGCTAATGGAGGCAGTATAAATATTTTCTACATGACAGATATACAGCATTTATTATCAGTGCACCACATTTTTTTTTTTTTGGTCTATTTTAGTATCTTTTAAGTTGGCCATATTTCTTTTTAATAGCCCTGACTTAATGGCTCATCACATTATTATTCTGTTTTGGGAAGGGACTGTTTTCCTGAACTTCTGTTATACCACACAGGAATACAGCTTTAAGGAGAAAACATCTCACAGCAGACCACTAATTTATAACAGCCACTAATTTACTGCACAAAAGGCACAATTAAACAATTTGCTCAAGATGTCCCAAGAAACTTTGTAAATAAGCCTTGGCACATTCAGTTAAAATTGCTCTTCATTCTCAGTGTTACCCATCTCTGCCAGAAAAACAATGCTTCTTTTAAAATAAATTAAAAATACATGAAAGGGACAATACTCTAAACAATGAAAAATAGTCTGTTCCTTTACATGACAAGAAAAATAATTCAGGGCTACTCCTACTCAAATTGGTCTGAAACCACTGCAGCATTTCAAGGTTGTCTGTTTACAAGGATAAATGCATCATGCTCTGTGATTTGAGAACTACTTCTATGGCTCTTTGGGCACCATCAACTACTTAAACAGTTGACCAGACTAATTAGTTTTGTTCAGGTAAAAATACCAGTATCTGGAAATTACTGGGGTAAGAAAACATAACAAAGCCAAACAGCAACAAGTCATGTTATCACAGAAATTATCTGTGAGCTGTAGGATTTTTTTTGAGTGATCTCTCTTTTCTCCTTCCCACTTCAGATGTCCAGTACTAACACCGTGAAAGAAACAAGGTTTACTGTGAACAGAAGTAGACAGACTGGTTTCTGTATTTCCAGTTTGTGAAGGGTGAAAACAGCTTCTGTGCCACCGTCCAACATCACAAGTATGGCAGAAAGAAGTGTTGTGGGGGTCTGAAAGAGTGCTTGTAGAGTTTTACAGGGAATGATTCACAGAAAGGATAGGTCTATTACAGCCTCCAGCTAGAAAAAGAGACTTTAGCTGAAGCTATAGCTGCTTGTGTGTTTATGGTCAGGAGGCTCCTGATTTAATCTTCAGTTTCTAAACCAAGACAACAGCTTCCCCACATGTTCAATAGGAGGTCTTGGTTCCCCAGGGACTATTGTCAGCCACTGCTTTTATCTGACCAAATGGAGAATGAGAGCTGGACTTCAAAGCCAGTACTTCCCAAATACAATGAACACTACCTGCTTAAAATAATTTATGCTAAAGTAGGAGTTGATACAATGGCAAGATTTATGTACCTAAAGGCCCTGAGTATCGTGAAGATTTCTATATAGCTGAACAGTATTTAACAAGCAACACAAATTCTAGCCAAACATAAAGATACTTAGGCAAACAGATTGGGGATGCATAAATCATTTGCTCCCAGGCTCCACAGTGGAGATGAGCAGGAGCAGGACCCTTGGAACAGAACTGAAAATAGCAGTGTTAACAAAGCCTTATCAAAGAATCACTAGCTAACAGTATTCCCAAAATTTATTATCATACAAAGGGGAACCCTAATTTAAAAATATCATCACTTGCAAAGCACCTTAAGTATAGAACTGAGGAGAAGATAGTAATCACCTTTGCTGTAGCTGACAGATAGCGATTTAATGTTACGTTTAAATATACTTAGTAGACTTTCCCCTCCATTACCGGTATTTCAAAGAGCAGGTAGGAGTGGGCATAGCACTCCTTCCTATAGCCCCACTACGTATGTTTGCCAGTAGAACCGTGAAATTAATTTGGTTAAGCTTTGGGAAGTATCTTGGATTAAAAAAATACATTATTATTACTGATCCCAACTAACAGGCTTTGATAAAATCTGGACCACAAAGGCAATACAGGCACTGTGAACAACAGTAAGTGGCAAACTACACTTAAGCATTCTTGATCAGCTTAAGTTTGCATTAAAGCTTGCTGAAGTATGCACTGGATGAAAATCTGTAATCAAGCATGAGAGCTGCTAAATGTACTGATGAACTGGGATAGAAGACAGAAGTTCAGCTGAGAGTGGGACAGGAGTTCAAAAATCTAGTGGAAAATGACTTTGTGATCTCATGGATATTCTTCCGTCTTCAGAAGCTATGAATCTATATATGTATGGAAAACTAGCATCTTGAACTAGCTTCATTCATTCCATCAGTTTAGTCATGTAGAAGTTAGCAAAAGGATTTCTACAGACCTCTCTGGTAAGTGGATTGAAGACCTGAACATTTTTAATACAAAAATCAGAACAGCTCTGCATATCTTTTCAAATATTCTGTGAGAAGCAGCACACTCTTACCTCAGTCTCCAGGAATCTTCGCAACGCTCGCTTCTTTTTAATGCTTTTGCGCCGAACATACACGGCAAATGTCAGCCCCACAATGACGATGATGAAGAGGCCGCCAATAACTCCCGCAGCAATCAGAGGGGTTCTAGTAATCAGAATCAGAGACTTTATTTTTAGGTAGGGTAAAAGACCAAAGAATGGTTGGGTACATAAAACACAATCACTTGGAAGGCTTATCAACTGCCTTATGACCAGAATTTCTCAGTCAGTCCAAATGGGAAGTCAGGAGAAACGCATTAACATACAGTGTGACTTTTCTTTGTTTTAATCAGTATACCAATTCCACTTTTTTCAAACCACCATGCAATTGTGAGGAGTTGTGTGGACAAGGAGACACAACATGCACTTTGATGGCAAATGCAAATCTGCAATGGCAAAATGAGAATGCATGTATCTGCAGTTTTCCTGCAAAAGCTTTAACTATGCTTACTCTTTGGCTCTATCTAGATTAACTACTGAGCTTGTGCATTAGGGGGAAAAAAGCTAATGAAAAATTCCCAGACTGCCAATATGATGTGCCTTCCTGAGTGTGGAGGAAGTGAGAGGTAACTTCAAACATGGTGTTTCATAGACAAATCTGGAAGCATCATACTCATGCATTTTCCTCAAGTAAAGAATATATATATTTGAACAATGTCATTCATGACTAGAACCATGCACCCCCTTGGAACTCCTGGATCATTACTATTACACACAAACATTTTGGTCAGGCGTTATGGTTGCACCCATTCAGTTTTGCTGTGGCTTTTCAGCACAGACAAATCTCAAACCAAAAGACTGGGGTGTTGGAGCCAAAAAACTCCTGTGAACAATGCCAAGCAAGGCTCAGCTTTTGCACAAGACCTGTTGTCCCCTCCAGTACTCCTATAACTCCTTTCAGCTTTCCAGGCTCTTGAGCAGCATGAGCTACGGTTATTTATTTGATAAGATATAGTAGGCTGGCATCACAGTAGATACTATACAAGCACAAACCAAAAAGACTGTCTCAGAGTCACTCTGACTTACGTGCCCACATTTGGAGATTGCCTACACAAGTCAGTGGAGAGAAAAAGGCTCCCTCCAAAGGAAAAGTTAAAGCAACAGGTGCTCTGACTCTGTTTTCTTTCTCTCTCTCCCCACTCTAAAGAGTGGGTAGCAGCCTCCAAACCAAAACCTGAAACTAGGCATTTTCACAGCATACCAACAAAGACACGCTCGTAGCATTTAACATCCCTCCAACAATGGCTGGACAGTAGCCGAAAAGATGGGTAAAAAGAGACAGCATGACAACTGCAGAGTATAAATGGTGCTGAAACCACTGCCTGGTAACTATAGGAAATAGGTTAACTGTTATCAAGATTTTGGAAATATCATGGCTGTGCTTTAACAGCCTTCCTCAGTTATGTCTGAATGATAATGCAAGAAACATTATGGCCTATTAACAAAAACGTACCACACAGCTATTGAAAATTTAAAGGAGTCTTCCCCAGAAATAGTAAACTGATTTATATGACCTTTTATTCTTTTTACATCCTACCACAAAGCAGAGCAGTGGGAATCAGTTCTGCCTAACGTGGTTTGCTGTATTAAGGTGTGTCTACATTACCACTGAGTACCATTTTGAAGTGCATCTCTGAACTATCCTAACTGTCCCTTGTCACTGCTGTTTGGTTCAGAGAGGTCTCAAAGCACAAAACCTTGATTCATTTCAGATGCAAATCAGAACAGATGTTTCTGGAGTGCATCTAATGTGCTCCAGCCTCTAACTGGCATTAAGGTCCACAGGATCAAACTAGAGCTAACCAAAAAAACCCATCCCTTCCAACAAACATAGCCTAAACATTGGGACCATTACCTATTTCATCCTCCAGATCCAATCCTATTGTGCTACTCCACGTTAGCAGAGACAAAACCTCATACTCCCACATCTAGTTATTAAAGCATCGTGTTTAAAGTACCATTATCGTGTTTGCCCAGGGAAAACACATTAACAACACTGTAAGGCCTATTATAGTTCAAAGACTTGATGATGGAAACCTTAAAGCCTTCAAATAAAGGAAGCTGGATGTTGTCTGGCTGTGAAATGGATTATGATGTTTGGGAAATACAAGTCCAGTACCACCTCTCCTCAGGCAGAGACACTCCTCCTTCATCTAGTTTGGCTTTAAGACACATTGCCCTTTCTAATCTCATTGGTTACTCGGCGGATTTTGAGTGCAGAACTCAGATTAAAGGACCTAGCATATCTACCCAAAACAATGCTTCTCATTTGCATGTGCTCTCCATGATGCTGATGCAAGAGAATCCTAATAGGCAATTATGAAAAACACTGGACATCAAAAGACTTCTACAGAGCTACCACTGACTAATATTCTTGAGCAGAGGAATTTATTATTTTTTTTTTAATGCTGTATGAACAATCGTATAATTTTTAACAAACACCACCAAACCACAGACTGACAAAACAGGCAATCTCCCAGCTTTAAAGTGCATATTAATAACTATCATAACAGCTGTCAAAATAAATAATTGGAGTTTGATGGTACTGTGTACACTAAAAATGGTCCAAATGATATTTACATGACAGATTACATGACAGGAAATGTTCCAAAGGACACGTAACAACTACTAAAGAAAATAAAATATACATTTACATGATAGATCATAATAAGGAAACTGTTCCAAAGGACATGTAACAACTAATGAGGAAAATAAAATGAAGTTACACATTCCTTGCATGCAGCCCTTTTACTGTTATAACAGGAGTTCAAAATCAATCATTCTGATCCATCATGTCAACTGTCACTGACTTTAAAAGAAAGTCCTCATCATTTTTAGCAATGAATTGAAAAAAAAAGCAAGCCATTTTCAAAAACATCACCAAACAAGCATTTGGTCATTAACATGAAATATGCTGCAACTGCCCATTATATCTGAACTTTCAGGAGGTACCATCTAAACACACTATTAAGCAAGCTTAAAATGGGAGTGTAAAAGGAATAATACAACACGCAAGAAAAAAACCTATTTAAACATATTTAAATGCTGAACAAATACTTGAAATACATAAAAAGTTCTAGTTTCAACTCAAATAATGATCAGGTGCCTTCCCTCCTTAGTCCACTATCCTTGCATAAAAATCATGACAGACGAAAATGTCACAGACCGAAATGAATGTGATTGCACACCATGCAGCTCCTCCTCATCCTGCTACTGAGCTAAGCCCCAAAGTCAACAATTGTGTTTTATTTGCTACAGCACCAAATGACAAGTCACTGCCTTCAGTGCTTTCTGGTATCATCAGTGCACCTCACTGCTGTTTCCAAACACACATAGGTAATTTTCTACACCCAGTTTTCTGGGTGTCACCTACCTCATTTGGGTTATTTTTACTTAAGTTCTTTAGGCTGAGTTTGCTTTACATTCTATTCCACTAATGTTTTTAATTCTTCTGTATAATTTCTCTACTATTTTCATGTTTACAATGCCTTATATTTAATACCCTAGAGAATTTCCCTAACATGCTGTTTACCTTTCTTTTACATGCACCTAACAGATCAGCTTCACACACAGCTGGGCACGCAAATCTCCTTATCTCTAGTGGCATTAAAGGCTTAATCCAGTCGCAGTTTTGTTATATTAGTGCCCCACAACCACTTCCATGAATGTAACTCGCTGCGTTTGCCCATTTCAGGCTACTGCCCACTTAAAACTAATTCCATGAAAGTTAACAGGAGCAATGTTGATGCAGAGACAAAAATTTCACTATCAAAAAAATCCCCACTTTGTTAAAGTAATTTTTAGAAGCACGAAGGCCCCATTTCTTTGTTAGGGCTCAGAAAGGCTAAAGTCAAGCAAAGAGGTAGTTCCATGTCAGTTCTGCCTGTCCAGCATAAATAATAGCCAAAAGTCGATCCCAACTCACACTTCCTTCAGCTCTACTACAAGCCCACCAACAAGAAACTCCTGATACAGCCACTACTTTCCTTTACACACTGAAAATCTATGCCAGAGGATGAAAAAAACATCTGTGCTAGGTGTTCTGGACTTTTATGCTCATCAAAATAGAGTTAGCAGCCCAAGAAATACAGCCCTGAATCATAATTACACTCCGTATAATTAATTTGCTATCTCCCACCCTTCCCTCAGCTCAGGACAGAATACCCAATTAATGACTGGAAAAGATGGCAGTGAGGAAGGCAGTGGGAGGGAAAAAAATCACAATGTGAAAAATCCTGACTTTGAAACTGGAAACTGTGTATCTGTGGCTAAAAGTTGAAAAATAAGAATCTAGTATTCCCTTAGGAGAAACGAGTAACATATTTCCTTTAAAATGCTCATTGTGTTCACATATTTAGAAACATGTAACACCCACTTCCACACACCAAAACTGAAACAGTAAGTTCAAAGTTAGTATTCCAAGACAAACAAGGATGCTCAATAAGGGGTCTTGTATCACTGCATCCATTCCAAAACATAAAAATACCTGCAATTCCCACAGTGCTTTGAGCCCAGGTATTAAAGCCCAGTTACTGATTTAGATGAGTATATGGTCTCATACTTTTGACTGCAGAATGCAGCAGAAGTGAGAAAGGAAATAAAATTGTAGTCCACGACACAAAGCTGAGAAAGAACACCTGTTTTTCTATCTTTGGAGTTAACCTGCCTAATATGATATGTAAATAAAGTGAGCTTTGAAGACTAGCTGTTAGAGGGCTTTAATTCCTGCCTCAACCATCCCCACCTTCTCTTCCCTTGCATTTTGTCTATCAGTCCAAAGAGGATTCATTACAACCTTGAATATTTGCTACGTAGTCACTTTTTGCAAATTTTTGTTACCAAGACATGATTTTTTCCTGATGGATGAGTTATATGACCTGCAATCTCACCCCTTCCATCAGTGGGGAGTCCAGCCGACTTTGAAGCTGCACTTTTAGAGATCTAATGGATTCTGCTAACACTGGAATGATAGTCTTAGTGTTTAAAATATACAAGATAAATAACTAGAATGGGAAGCACATTTGTGTAATAGGTTATCTTTGCTGTGCAGCCCTCCCAGGCAGAGCTCTACAAGCACAGCTTCCAGAGTGCCTGATGTTCATGAAACAGTGCTCTCTAGGAGTGGGAAGACTTCATCTAACGTTACTCGCAGTAAGATGTGCTTTGCTTCACCCTTTCCTTTTTCAAGAAAGGCTCCCATCCCCCTTCCTCCACCTAGTCTGACGGTGTTTGAGCACATACAAATATCACCATTTAGGTACAGATTTGGAGTTTTTATCATTCATAAACATAAATTTTAGCTCACAGCTGATCTCACAATTACTACCAATTCCACATTTAATCTAGATATGGGCAAACTGCGTTCCATTGTATTGTCAACTAGCTGTAGTTAAACTCTGGTGGCAGCTAGTTCTAGTCATAACTTGCAATAATATGCAAAAAGACCACAATGTTGCAGTCTATGTCTAGGTCTATCCCACAGTTAAACACCAGACACAGTTTTCTCTTTGGGCAAGGCTCTACAAAGAGTCAAAACTGCTATTTCCCTACCCACACCAGTTCCTGCATTGAAGCCTTCCCCAAGCAAGTATTTAAGGACATTTCTAGATCACTATAATCACGCTACCTATATGCTAAAAAGTTTTTTAACCAGCTTTGCCAAATGAGAAGAACATGGGCAGAACAGAGACTTACAGTCTCCAACTGACAGCGTACACCCTTTCCTCTTCTACTAGACCACTAACCAAGATGTGCTGTTGAAAGCAACTGTGCTGTGAGGACACAACAAAATGTTTAACATACAGCAATATTATTTACTGAAGGTCTGCACATATTTTGGTTATCGGAGTGCTTACTGAAAACAAAACACCAACAGGATGCATACAAATATATTATGTGCATTCTTTAAATTGTAAAAGTGTGTCCTACTCATGCCTCTATTTTTTTAAAAAGTTAAGATTCCTCATTTCACTCAGCAAAATAAATGAGGACAAAGAAAAAATATTAAGTATAGCTATGAAAATGAATATAACCTAGAATTCTAGCCATTAACATGTATTCATTACAAATTTATGACATCTTTATTATCATTAAGCACACACAGTGCACGATGGATTTCTTTAGAACTAGTTTTAAATCTGAACAGCATAATTTAGGAGAACAACCACATTTCTGTTGTGTTTTCACCATAAATTAGTAAGACTTCTCAGTTTTAACTCCCTATTAATACAGTTGATCTATTACAGATAATATATCTGGGAATAAATACTGAAGTCTCTGGAAGTACAGTATCAATATGGAGACTCATCATAGGCTTCTGTCCCTATAAAACTGAAAAGTCCATCTGACATCTCTTGCACCCCTGTTTTTTTTAGGCTGAGTTTTTTCTTTTCTGCCAGAACATAAAATACAATGCTATTGTTAAGAACTTGCATAGTGACTTTGTTTTGAGGATTGGGCTTTAAGTAAACAGGTAAAAATTCCTTGTAAAATATGCCAAGTCAGGCCCCCTATAATGTAGAGTGATTTATCTGTGACAGAAAGCCAGTTAAACCCACTAGATTGGACTCACAGGTGAAGCGAGTTCATCAAGTAAAAGAACAATCCTCTTTATAAACTTGTCGTTATTTCCCATTTTCTTTGGGAAGAATAATATTTTGCTTTAAATAAAGAAAACTAGACCTGTAATGACCATGTGTGCTGATGGACTGCTCTGAAACTAAAACCATCAACACTAGCTCAGAGTTTCTCTCTGCATAAAGCATTCCTATTAGAAGCAATAAAAGCCTGCTTCTCTGCAACCAGTTGCAGTCAATTGGTCTACGATTATGTCTGTGTACATGAAATTATTAATAAGAAAACATGCTTTTCTCAAATAGAAACATAAACTGCATTATGACATTATATGCTGAGAGACTGCTTTGCCTGATGGTATCGCTTTTTATTCATTAACTGTCAAATCCAGAAGTACCACAGAGCAGCAGTCTGAGGCAGAGTGTGTTATGTTGTTTGAAGAGATGGAGAAATACAAGGTAGTGCCCATATTAAATCAGTAGGTAGCCAAAACATTCAGTGGGAGCTGGGTCATATAGAGAATACAAATCCTAGCATAAAATTGCCCATTGAGACTGAGCAGGAACATTCCTTCACTCTGTAATAGGTGTTCAGGGCAGATTTTTATAACGTTTTCTTCATTGCTACATTTTGGTTTCTATTATGTGTTCTAGCAGACAGGGGCAGGCCAATTACCTTCACCCTACATCCTGCACAGCTCCTCAAGCAGAAGGCTGAACTCAAGCCTAAATGGCTCAGAAATTATTTCAACCTGCCCTCAGCTTTGCTCCACCAGTGACTGTACAGATGAGTGAATACTGCAGTCATATTAATAGGAATTCATTAACATTTCAGGTGGCAGCTTGATTCAGCCTAATGCATGCCATTTTTTCTTTACAGTTAACAAACAATTATGTAGATAGGTGTATGCTCCAGAGTTTGGAAAAACAATGAGATCTCTCAGGCCATGTATTCATGACAAATGAGACATTCACTGCTTTTTCCTCTATAATTTCTGGTATCCAACATTTAGTATAGGACATGGAGGGGGCGATCATAATATCATAGAATCATTTAGGCTGGAAAAGACCTTTGAGATCATCAAGTGTAACCATTAACCCAGGACTGCCAAGTCCATCACTAAACCATGTCCCTAAGTACCACATCTGCATGTTTTTTAAACATTTCCAGGGATAATGATTCTACCACCTCCCTGGGCAGCCTGGTCCAATGTTTGACCATCCTTTCAGTGAAGAAATGTTTCCTAATATCCAATCTAAACCACCCCCGGCACAACTTGAGGCCATCTCCTCTTGTCCTGTTGCTTGTTACCTGGAAGAAGAGACCAACCCCCAGCTGCCTACAGCCTCCTGTCAGGTAGTTGTGGAGAGCAAGAAGGTCCCCCCTGAGCTTCCTTTACTCCAGGCTAAACATCCGCAGTTCCCTCAGCTGCCCCTCAAATGACTTGTGCTCCAGACCCTTCCCCAGCTCCGCTGCCCGTCTCTGGACACGCTCCGGCATCTCAGTGTCCCTCTTGCAGTGAGGGCCCCAAAACTGAACACAGTGTTCCAGGTGTGGCCTCACCAGCGCTGAGTACAGGGGGGCAGTCACTTCCCTGGTCCTGCTGGCCACGCTGTTTCAGATACAAGCCAGGATGCTGTTGGCCTTCTTGGCCACCTCAGCACACTGCTGGCTCATGTCCAGCCGGCCATCAACCAGCACCCCCAGGTCCTTTCCCTCCAGGCAGCTTCCCAGCCGCTCTGCCCCAAGCCTGTAGCGCTGCGTGGAGTTGCTGTGACCCAAGTGCAGGACCCAGCACTGAGTCTGGTTGAACCTTTTACTATGGAACCTTGGCCCATGGGTCCAGCCTGTCCATATCCCTCTGCAGAGCCTGCCTGCCCTCAAGCAGATCAACACTCCCCTGAACTTGGTGTCATCTGCAAACTTACTGAGGGTGCACTTGATCCTCTCATCCAGATTGTCGATAAGGTCTGGCCCCAGTACTGAGCCTTGGGAAACACCACTTGTGATGGGCTGACAGCTGGATGTAACTCCATTCACCACCGCTCTTTGGGCTCAGCCGTCCAGCCAGCTTTGTACCTAGCATAGAGTGCACCCTTCCAATCCATGAGCAGCCAGTTTCTCCAGCAGAATGCTGGGGGAGTGCGTCAAAGGATTTACTAAAGTCTAGGTAGACATTGCCCACAGCCTTTCCCTCATCCACTACACAGGTCATCTTGTCACAGAAGGCAAACCATAAATCAAACCATAAAGAACAGAAAACAGGAAGGGCTGTATGGGAGTATGTTAAATAACCAACAGAAGGAAACCTGTTTGAACACTGTGCTCTGCCTTCTGCTTTTTTTTCCCAAATGCTTTCAAATTCCACTGCTGGAAAGTGCTTGCAATTCACTTAAATTCTAGTTATGTGTTTACTAAAATTGAGCTATTCACCACACAAAATACCCAAACCCATACACAACAAAGCAAATCTTGCCTGTAGGACTGCATAGCTGGTTTGCCTACTTTTAAGGAGCTGCAAGAGGAAGGTTTCTCTACTCCACGCCCTTCATTTTTAGTTCACAAATCATCATCTCTTTTGAAAATGCACTGATGTCTCTTTTTATACCTGCCCCTTTTGATTTTTTTTTTTCTGAATGTCAGTCTTTCCTGAAAGCAAACATTCAGAAGATTTAAGGAACACAGAGCAGATTTTTTGTCTAAGTGGTTGTGAACACTGGACTCTTTCCTGCTCCAGCTTTTGAATCATATGGGGCAGTAAGTGTCTGCTTTCACAAGCTCAGGAGTATTTCACAGTAGTGAATCTTCAAGGACTGTATTTGGGGACCAAATCTGAAATTCTGTCCCAGGCTTCCCCTTTCTGAAGTCTTTATGACTTTATGTTTCTCCTTGGTGAGAACAGATTCTGTATATTAAAGAGAGTTCTAACTTCTGTCTGATCACTTCCAGTGCAGCTCTGCATCTACACTCCCATGAGCCATCTCACCAAGGTGAAGGCACTTCACATGACCGAGCAGTCAGACTAGTGTTTAGCACTGGACACTGGCAGAGGGGGGGAAAATCCTATCAAAATACAATGGGACATGATAAACTGATGAAAACAGAACTGTCGTACTACATTCTATGTACGACGTTTGTGAAAAATATACAGCTTACATGGGTTTCAGCTAAGGTTTTTAAGCAAGTGGTAGCATTACAGCATCTTTTGGACCTATGTTTGAGATTGGAGTGCATGTGGGATTTGTAGAAGAATGTGTTTGGAAATACACACCCATACACTGCGCATGTATTACATACATTCATATATATATATATACACACTATTACATTTTTTCCCTCAAATTCTAAATCAAAATAGTAACACTTCAGTGTAGTAACACTTCATTCTGCACTGGTATAAATGTATATATAAATAAGCATTTGAGACATTTATTAGAATACTAGTAATGGCTATGATGCTGTTAACTTCAACATACATTTTAGCTACTCCTCATTTGAGCTCTAAATATGCATAATTTACCTTTATGGAGCATGGCAGGGAATAAATGCCGCCAGCACTCATAAATACTGAGGAAAATCCAAAGTAGATAAAGAGCAGGGTATAAGGAATTTATTTCTGAGTATGCCTGATGCTGCTTTCTGATGTATCACTACTATTTTACAAGGACAGCATTCTGCCTAAACGCCCAACACAAATTATATCAATCATTAGAAAATCCCATTTGATTATGGGGAATAACTCACATAAAATTGAGACTATCCTTTTGACAACAAGGCTTATACAGAATCATCTCCTATACAATAATATGCCTCTAAATTTTTCTCTATCCATAACTTATCAGACATCTCCCAGTAGTACTTACATCACCAAGCGGAGCAGAGAGAAGCTCTGGTGTACCTTGCAATTCTTAATTCTAGTCATCATCCCACTGCCAGCATTTCCCCCAGAGGCCATTCAAAAAAGTTCAACTTAGAAGCTCCAAACCCACCCACCCTTCACTCCCCTCCTCCTCATCCATAGCCACCCAAAGGAATCTATTTCACTTCACTGGCTGTGTACTGAGCCACGGGAAACCAGTCTTTGTGAATATTATCCTCATCTTCTATTCTCAGCTCTGCTGATGATTATTTTTTTGTGTGTCTATGTACACAGCAACCTCCCATCATCTTGATAGTCACAGATGTGACTTGATTAGAAAAACAGCTTGTGTCCATGGTGAGGATACTGCTCAGAGTAACCTAGACTCTACAACAGCTGTTTTATTATGATTATTTTGCAGTACAGTATGGCCCACATAAAGGCAAATGATCATTTAGTAAAACAACTCTTCCTTCTCCCAAATTTCAGTATGATAGAACATTCCAGAATTTATTGCTGATATCACCTTATCTATGCATCTTCCAAATATTAAAAATACGCCTCTTCCAACAGCTGCTAAACTTCCAGACCAGGGCAAGTCAAGCATCTGGGGAAACAGTGATCCATCTTAAAAATCTCTTTTTCCTTTTGCAGCTTCAAACTGCTTCCTCTGCCACTAAACCCCCAAACCTAAGTACCAGCCTCTCCGGCAGACAGTGGATATTGCTGACTTTTTGTGCCTTTTAGGTCTCACAGCTTCTGAAGTTCATTAGGGCTCAAGAAAGCAAAGACAGAGAAGGCTCAGACATATTTTCTTTTGCCTCTGTCATAAGGGAGAGAGGGATTGCCTCTCATTCCACTCCAAAAATATATGTAACTGAAGTATTTAAGTGAGACGAGCACAAAAAACCAGATGAAACCAGTGAGAAAGAATACACACAAACATACTGCTACATCTATAGATTTTGGCTTGCTTTCTTAGTAATTGCCTTTTTCTCACTGGAGTTTTCCTGGAAAGGAAGAGAGTCCCCTTATTTTAAAGGTCCATTGATTAAAATATGACTCAAACACCCCAAAGTTTGGAATTTGGAACCTGACTCAGGAAATCAAAGCAGAGGGAGTTCATGTAAAGCTGAAGTGGTGAGACAGCACTGAACTTAGCCTGCATACAAGTCAGATGCATGCAGAGGATACTGCTGTCATGCGGGAGGGAAAAACATATCTACAGGAGATGGGGCTATTTTAAAGCTAGAATACAATATCTTCAATCTGTTCTTTGTCTATTATCCTTACTGTGATTGAGACTATGCACACTTACAACTAGTGGTCCATTTTTAATGCAGGAATACTTTTTACTTCCCTCGCATCAGACCATAAGGGGCAGGGGAAGAGGCAGTACAGTTCTGAAAGATACACATTTTCTTTAAGGAAGTTCATTCAATTGCACAAAGCAATGCCCACTGAAATGAACAGAAAATATTCCAAAGGCTGATTCAAGCATACTGGGAACTTCAAAAAGACCACTTTGGCCACTGCCATGCTGGTGAATTGCCCAAGTAGAATTAGTCCTCTTCCCTCCAGTCTACCATGTCATCGCTGTTTCTTTGCTTCTAACCAAACCTACAGGATCCGTACAACATGGACCATGCTCCCAGCATTATTTTCAGCTTAATTTGCAGACTAAAATGCTACACTGCCAAAACTAGTGATTTCAATGTCTCATCTCCTCTTCAGCACGACCTGTAAGACTGTACTCAGCAACACTGACATCATGCCTACAGATTCTACCTTGGCTGAACCTTAACAGCATTAACTGGAGCAAAACAGGGGTAACAATTAAAAACACATCCTCTATCCTTTTGTTTGCTTCAACTTTTCCGTTGTTACCTCTCCTTTTCACTCATGTTCTGCTGCTTTACAGCTTCTGTACCTTCTAAGAAATATCTGTGATACTCAATTTCAGTGACGTATCTAAACATCATTTGCTACAAGTAGACAACTATGAGTTAAAATGGAACAGTGAGTGAAATAATAAAATGTAATGAAAATCCAAGCAAGCATTTTAAGAGGCAAGTAACACCTTGGTATATCGCTTTAATGGCCTGTGTTTCTAATAGACAGACTGTCACAGGCAGGGTATTGGAAGTCTAAGAAAAATTACTGGAGGAAAAAGTTCACACTTATTTAAAAGGTTGATTGCGCTTCAGGTAATTTTTTTGCAGGTACTATAAGAAAAACTTCTAATGATTTACAAGTCAGGGACTATGTCATAACTGGACCGCGTTTAACCAAAGGATGGCCTTTGTTCTGATAACAAAGTTGAATTAGTTCTCAAATTTCTGCATAAATGCCACAACTCTTCAGGTGGAGGGATTACCAGCTCTGCCAAGAGACATACCAGTACAGGCAATACATAGTAAGCTCCTCACAACTCTCTGCCAATGAAAAGCTCAATCAGAACTATCCAGCACCTGCTTTTCACATTATCCCACAATCTTTTCTTGCCTGTTTGATCATTTGTGGAATGTCAGATAACTAGAGAAATTATCTGCATTATCTTCTATTGATTAAACAGCCAATAAGACTGCAAAAGCACTTGTTCACCCGTGTGTGGATGGCATCATTAAAAATTTATATCAGATTGAAAAAAAGCATGAAGTTTTTTGACAAGAGTACAGTCATTCCTAAAGAAAACGTCAGTTTCAAAGGTTACATTTTAAAAAAAAAAAAAAAAAGAGTATCTAGATACCACGCTTTCTAAAACTTCACAGTACCAAACACAGAGCTCTACCAAAGCATCTTCCAGGAAAGGAAGGGAGGGACAGGAAGTGGAGGAAGAGGAAAAAAAAAAAAACCAACATAGGGATGAGTCTGCACTGTAGAACAATATAAGATACTTAAGGTCCTCACTAGTACCTAAGGCTTAGAATACCTGATAGAGATGGACAAATTAGACCTTCCAAATTATGTCATTAGTGGAGAAACTTTGTCAAGGGAAACAATTTGCCTTCAGTCGTACAACATCAAATAACAATGCTGAACCACTAACACACAAAAATGCTGCTATAGTTATTCAAAACAAATGTCTCATTCAAGTGAATACAGGCATGATGCAAGACAGTTCAGCCAAACAGCTAAGATGTTAGTTTCTCCTCTCCCCTAGCAAAGGACAGTCCGAAAACTCAGAGTTCTGACTGACATAACTGCTAACGAATAAAAATATGTCAGCATAACAGAAACCTTGTGTAAAGTCACATGGTACTCTCACTCTGTGCCTCACCAAAGCTGACAGGAACCGAAGCCCAGTATTCAGCAGCTGGATTTGCTTGTCTGTGTACAACTTGGTACTAGGAACAAAAATTCAAAAGAGGAACTCTGTATCCCAACTTAGAGCACGAGCTAAGAGCTGATCATAGCTGGAAACTATCGTCACAGACAAAAGTGTTATGTCACACACTATAAAGGACAGGAGGAACCAGCACAATCCTCTGGCCTGAGTATCCGTACAGCAAAGCCTACAAGACTGGCACAAATTCACCATGCTTGCAAGAAGTTCCAGTCTTGATTTTACAAGTCTAGTGCTGGAGAATAGAACAGTACCAGGAAAAATCATTCCAGGGATTAATAATCCTCCTTAGAAACGCACTGGCATGTTTCTTTTTTGAATGTGTCTTTTGTAAGATTTCATCCATTTAATTATCCCACAGACAGACACCTTACCATCCTTTTCAGCCTGCTAGACTAGTGCCATCTTAAGCAAACTTTTGTTCCTTCCCTATGTACTTTTAGATGATAATCAGGTTCTACACTGTAACCTTCAGCCAAAATAAGCTTTAGCTGTTTGAGCTCCCGAAGTTCTTCACTACAAGGAACAATGCATAAAGTTTTAATTATTCCTGGTGGCCCTTCTCTAAAGCCTCCTTAACATACCGTGCTGAGAAAACAGTCAGTCTTTCTGAAGGTACAGGGTCTACATTCTCGTTCAACTCTATCCACTACCATTATAACAAGGTAGAACAGAGTCAAAATATCTCTACTTTTCTGTAAAAAAAAATGCAAATTAAGCTAAACTAACAGCAAGAGGGCATTACGTGGGAAATGAGTTTACTATTAGGCTCCCTTTCCACTACAATTTGAATGTAGTTATTTGAAACCTTTCATACAAAAAGCCCAATGGTACATATAATTTATATGACATTTTCCCACCCTGTTACTTTACTTTACAGCATGACAGGAAAAAAAAAAAAAAGTAAGATAATTTGATCTGATGGCTTGATTTACTTATGCTCTGGTCCTGCATGGCTGCTGGTATTCGTGATAACGCTTCCCACTTGTGGTAACTACTGCAGTACAACTTTCCACACATAGCACCCAAGGACATAAGAATTTTAATTCCTTCAAACCTATAGCTTGTTTTATTAGTTTACCGTTGTGTTAGCAGGCTACACACCAGTAAAACTGGGAAATGTCTTACCAAATTCAAAACTGGTGTCTCCATTTCTGCAAAAACAAATTAAAAAGACTGACTGTGAACTGTATTATCACCATTAATGAGTCATCTACTATTTTTGATCTAATGCTGGAAAAACTGTTGCAAATTAACTGAGAAGTAGAACGTACACGTTTTGTATGTAAACCAAAAAAAAAAAAAATGGAAAAGAATGCATGGAGGGAAATTCTTGCAAAATTACTCTATAGATACCAGAAAGGAATAAACTTATCCCCAATGCAAATGCAGTCCCTACCTACAGTAGTTTACATGGCTTGACATACTAACTTTGATCTGAAGAGATCTAATTAAGCAGACTTGACTGTATACATACTTACAACACAAGCACAGCACTACAAACGTACTATTCTAAAGAACTCCAACCAAGAGCTTCCCATTTTGTGCAAGAATTGCAGCTCCTTTATCACCTGACAGGTCATAGTGAGTAAGCCAGAATGCAGAGAATTAAGCCTTGGCTGGACTCTAAACTCAAATACATTTGTCATGTAAATTGCCTAAATATGAAAGAGCGACAAATCCTGCATTACATAGGTAGATTGGAAGTAAGACTGCAAGCTTTAGTCCCGATTTATTACATGTTAAATATTAATGAATTATTAAGAAACCATTCATTGAGGTTTAAACAACTCTACATCTTACATATTTCTAAAGCTCTACAAATCTATTTTTAATAATAGATAATTAATTTATAACGACATTAAATCTAAATTAAATCCTCATTTCAAGCCATAAAAGAAACCCATTGGAGAGCAGCGAAATATGTACTGTTGCTCTATAATAAGGTCACTTCTTTATGGCACAATTTTATTTCTGCATCATATATTATTTGTGTAGCTGAACCAGTAGAGACACACAACACAAGCTTATGCAGCCTGATAAGGAATGTAAGCAGTGACCTCTGCAATAGGGCTGTGTGTTGTTTTCCATTTTAACAAATCATTTTCAGTTTGGATTTCCTAATACTTCTTGTCTTTCAGCAGTGACCTATCATGTCTGGCCTAATCACTATTTATTTTTTCTGCTCATAGTTTCAGCACAAATACTGTAGTCAGTTTTCTGAACAAATAATTTACTTATTTTAAATTTATTTGATTTTTTTTTTTTTTTTGCAACTTGTGGTAGCAAAGAAAAAGCCACAACTTTTATTGAGAAATCTCTGCAAAGAAATGTGGGTATGACCTGATAGAACTCCAGTGCTTGCTAAATATTGTGTTTAGTGCACTCTGTGTATTTCCCATGACACACTTCATATAACTGAGAAGCTTACCGTTAAGTTGGTGCTGCACATAGCTCTGCTATGCATACATACATAGAACGAAACTGCATACAGCTCACCAAGTTGGACCTGGTACTCAAGCCACGGAGTGGTAGGACTTAGTGAACAGTTAGCATGAAGTTCAGGGGGAACAGAAGTACTATGAAATTCATGATGTTACCTTGTGCGCTAAGCAGACCAAATACATGTCCCTGCAAGAAACCTGCTTGCTTGCTTACTTTGTAAGACTGGACGCTGCACTAATGGCTCTTCAGAGCTCAGCAGCTGAAGAAGGCACAAGGTCTGGGACATACCTAATGAGACAAAAAGGACTGCCATCCACAAGAAGACATGCTAAGGCAAGTTCTGAAACCTCACTGTGACATTTCTCTGTTTGGCATGCACCACTGTGTGATCATGAACACTACCCAAACCCATCAAATGAGCACAGCGGCTGAGAAACTTGGTCTATCAACAGTCTCAATATACTGCAAGAGTGTTTCACTCATGTTCCATTCTTTGTGTAACAAACTAGTAAAAACATCAGATTGCTCACCTTACTCTGTCCTCTGCACTCTCAAACAGAATCCTCAGATTACTGGAGACACAGAATGGATTTTCAAAAGCTCTTGCGTGACAGTTGCTACTAGTTCCTTCACTTGTCCAACCTTAACAGTTTATTTCTCGCTCAAGTCGCAGATCCTACCAAATCATACCATGAAACTACATCAGTCAACCCTGCTGAGTAAGGTAGATTAAGTAGAAACCCTTGCAGATCCCATAGAAATCTTTCTGACTATGTAATAGAGCAGAATTTTTAATACAGTGAGAGCTTTTTTATCTGTGGTCAGATCTGTACAGCAGAAAAGAAGGAAACCCCACCTAGCTCCTTTCCTAAGCAGGCCAGTCTTACTATGTGGGAGTGGTAAGAAGTGGGGGAGCTCAAGAAATCACTGGAGTGACTTTCATTCATGTCACAGGAGCACTCAAAATGTGTTCCTCCTAAAGCTCCAGACAGTGAAATTTTGCAACAATAAAAGTGCCCACAGCAAGTCCTCACACAGAACAGGGATTTCTCTGTCAGTCCGCCCATAACAGATCAAGCATAAGCTCTATCCAACCCACGGAGGCAGGATCAGAAACAGTCTGGTTTTCTAGTCTTGATTATTGAAAAATGGAAATAAATCTGTTTCTTCAACTGCTCTGTTCTGATACAGCATCAGAGAGCTCCATATCAAAAAGTCTCTCAAGAGTGGCATCTTTTACCAATCAAGTAACGTAGCTCAGTTTGTACTTGCAGATCCTATTTTTCCTCTAATTTTATATAGAGATTCTCTTCCTCTTCCCCTCCAGAATGACTATAATTATTCTATAAAAATACAGAGCATATGGAATGCTTTCCTCCAAGCAATGGAACGGAGCGACATAAAAGCAATGAACATAAGTGGTTTATTAGAGGTGGTTTCCCTTCCCCATCATCTACTCAAGAGCTGCTGTGAAATTCTATTGAAGTCATACTGTGCAGGGGTACGAAACAGCTATGAAAGGATTTGTCTGCATTACATAGGGTTTACTGTTAATTAGCTCTTGCACACATACGCAGTACATAAAACCAGCTTTTTTTGCTCAGGAAGTGATGATTTCTTGAAAGGACATTCTTTGTTGATATAAAGCTAGCATTAGGATTGTAATTGGAGTTAACATCTACACCATCATTTTATGTAACCACTTGACAACGGTGGTCTTGGCTAATTAGTTTCTGTTAGTTAAAAGGGAAATGTGAATGAAATTTTCTTAGGGCATAAACAGAGACAGACATCAGCTTACTCAGACCAATAACATCAAGGTGCTAGTTCTTTCCTGTCATATCTACCACATGATTCTGATTGTATCTTCAGATTTGCAGTCTCTTACGCAACAGAAAATAGAAACTTCATTTCTTCTTTGATGATCCCTTCTCTCTTAGCATTAAACTGAATGAATCACAGGAAAGATGAACACATTTAAAATTCATAATTTAAGTAAAGACTTTGTCCACAGCCTAGCTTCAATAACAGTTAGCTAAGCTTTTCTGGTGGATTTGGGAGCAGGGCAATGTAGAAGATTCAGCCTTTTGTGACTGCCTAGAGTAATTTTCTTAATGAACAGCAGAGTATTATTTTTAGTCTTTCAATCTTCCTTTTAGGTAATGGTTATCCAAATCTTTGAAGCAGGCATACTTCCTCTTTTTGCCCTTTGTTCCAGAGCTAACAAATATGCTGTTGCAACTCAAGAGAAACCGACTACAATTGTCAGAAGGTATTGAAAGAAGGAGTGTCACTCTAGCAAGGGGTGGGAAAGGAGGATGGCTAACTCCTTTGGGCACCCTGGGAAACCACAGTCTCCATCTGCTTTCCTTCTTTACTTTGGTGATTTCTGGGAAAGGTTGATATAGAAGGGGGAACCCAAACTGAAGTCTTACAGTAACAATCTAGTATCTACTCCCCCCGCTCCCAAAAGGCGGAGAACAATAGGAAGAGCTATAAGCATCTGAGAAAAGCTGGGACACAAGGCTCTGGTTTCCTCTCTGTTCCCTGGGCTGAGATTCTCAGCATGGCAGGGAATGAAGGAAGGAAACAGAAAGGAAGACCAAGAAGCAGTCATGTAAGTTACGTGCCAGCTATAAGGACTCCACCTTGCACAGGGAATTCCCTGCTGGCAAGGCCCATCCCATTCCTTTGGGCCTCTGTCATGTGAGCAGCCCAGCGAGGTCAGCCAGAAAACTGGCTCAGCAAACCAACTCAGTCAATCACACTAAATACAGTCAGACGACATTGTGATAGGGACACTATAAATTAAACATGGTACAAATACAGAAAGAATATGTTCACAAACGTGAGGAAAGAAAAGCCTTCCTGCCACATAATTTCCACTGTGGGAAATTCAGAGTTATAATGACAATAACCAGAATTTGCAACTAAGCACAAACAGAAGAGGCACTAATTTCTCCTGTGACTTCTCCTTTACATTTTGAACTCTTTCTGGCAGTTCAGAATATAGTGAAAGCCTTTGCGAGGACAAACTGAACATGTTGAAAATAAACGTGGGCTCTCACAGGGAAAAAAAAAGGCCACGAGATCCAGCAGATAACCTAACAGTCATTTGAAAAAAAATCTATCAAGTACTCTAGAGGAAAAGGGCTAAAATAGCCCTTATATGTGGCACTGAGGTGGAAATGGGAAAAGGGTTTCTTGCATTCTTTTGGACAGAACTCTATTGAAGCTAAAAGTTTTTTAAAACCCAAAGACCTATGAGAAAGACATGCAATGCCAAAGGAAAGGATTTCCCCCTACAAAATATAACGGCCAAACATAAGCAGAAAACCTGAAGGTTCACTTGTCGTCTGGAAAACAGGCCACATCATGCATATCAAATTCATCTTTATTAAACACTAAGAATTCCTTTGCTAGCTTACCAGACACTTAGAAAAGCCCCCAAGTCAATGGATCATGGCAAAATCTATTTGCAAACTCCAAAACTTGAAAGAAAAGGAACAATTTCTTTCATGGTGTTATCAACATGGATAAGGGTAAAACTGATTATTAATGATTTTAAGGTCTGTAAGTCTAGGGAGGGCATGCAGTTCTTAAAGGGACTTAAGAAGGTTCTAAGTGAAACACATCTATTTTTGATTGACATCCCTACTGTAATAAGAAGTATCACTTTGCCAATGCAGTTTTGCCCATTTTTAGCCCAAACAAAATGAACCATTTTCACCAAAAAAACCCATGCACAGTTTCACTAATCTAATAAACATAAAGGCATGAAGCTTCCTCCTTTGGCTTGAATGTGAAAGAACACATACATACTGACATTTAAATACAGTATAACTTTCCCTAAATAAATTCTGAAAAGTTGGGGTGGGGGGAAAGGTCCATCCGATCTTAAGGAAACATTTGAGGGTCTTCCCCCTCAGACTGAACAGAGCAGGAAATCACTCACTTGAGCGGAGTAAAACAATTGCTTTAATCCTGTCACAAACGCCCTCCCCTCCTTGGTAATTTGCTTTACTACCTTGACAGTAGATTCAAGGAGACAAAACCTATGATTTATACAACATAAAAAGCAAAATAAACTTTGCCTGCTGACACATGGCTGAAGTCTGGCACCTCACTAGTGTTGTGTCATCACATCATGCTTCCACTTCTTTAATTTCACTTTTAAATATAGGGCCCAACCTAACACCCACTGCGATTCACAGGAGTCTTCCCATCAAATTCAGTGGGTATTTGGTAGTACTTCCAGAAACTTTACTACTACCTAAACATTTTCAATGGAAAGGTAAGTTTTTTAGGTATACCACTTGAATTAAATGGAGAACAAGCTCTGACTGGTTTTGGGGCTAACAGAGGAAGCCAGAGCAAGCAGCCTACAACACTGTAAGAGAGTCACACTAGAGCAAACAAGTTGTCTCCCTAGTATAAAGTCCTTATCCTTCCTCAAAACCCGATTAAAAATCCAATTGATGAAACATGTTATTTTTAAATTGGATACTAAAGCGAAGAATTTCAGCATGGTCTTCATTCTCTGTAGTTTGGTAAGCCCCTTAAACTCATGCAAATAATACGTTTCCTGTATTTGTACTTTGAGTAAAATTGACAACATGGAGACCTGATTGCTTGTTTTGGGAAACTCTGTTTCGATGAATACATTTGAAAATGAGCCCCCCCCAGAATTATCTCAAACTGGATATCCTAGATCAGAAAGATTAAAAATAAATATTGGAATAGTGAAAAACTTAAGTTTTCTTCTATTGCTTATTCATTGGCCCATGAATTAAATCCAAATTATGATTGATTCAATTGAACAAGCTTACTGTTTGATAGCATTTATAGAGTACTGTTTTTCAAGTCTAAACATATTCTCCCTCAACCACTAGAAATGGAAATACTCACATTAGGTACACAACTAGGAAGGAAAGGCAACCTTAAAATCATTTTTTAAAGACAAGAAAAAAACCCCCAAAGTAAAATCCTTAATGAGGTGAAGTTGATTGAAATGATATACTCATTCAGTCTTAGCTCAGGACAGTAATCCCAAAGCCTGGAAGTCATACTAACCAGTTTGATTTTAGAAATAAACAAACGCAATGGCAACGAAGAGCTTTCATGAAAAAAAAATGTGGAGTATAACCGGAATGTTTCGGGAGCCTTCCTACATTAATTTGTTTCGATTGTCATTACTGAGAAATAAAATCGCTGCAAGGTTATGATTTTTTTTTAACAGAAAAAAGAAAAAAACAAATAAATAATAGTGTTACGTGAATTAAGGAAGAAATTCAGTTTTGCTGAAACATTTACTTTTTCCCAGAGAAGTATGGAAGAAAAAGCTTCATTTGCTTTTAAGTACCACTTTAAACAAAAAACCCCCAACAAATGGAAAAATACTAAATCCCAATTTAACCAGAGTTTTCAGTATGTTTACTTCTAGTAAAATTTCATCAAGAATCATAAATGTCTGCAGAAGATTTCAGAATTGAATACTTATTAATTTAATTTATTTTTTTAATATCATTTTCCAATCAGCCTGAGTAAGATATTTAATTTGCTTTCAAATGGAAACGTTAATTTGGATGTTCAGAGACATATCTTAAGGACAAATTATTTTTTCCCCCCAATTTGCATTTCTGAACAAACTGGATAGTATAACATTCCGATGGCAAACAGGGAAGGACCTTGTATACAAAAACGGAGAAGTGGTGGATGTTACCTAGCATGTTGTGGTAAAGTGGACTGTCGTGTCCATGGATAGTAAATGCAGTCATGACTAGCGGGACCTCTACACCTGCAGGCAATTACAGAACAAAAGACGTCATTTGCCATTCACAAGGACATGCACATGCATGCACCCTTGTCCACACGTGGAGGATGGAAGACACACAGGGAACGATCACTCAGCAAGTACCTATCCATCAGGCCAATGCAGTCCTCAATATGCGGCCCTATGCACCTGCAGCAAATCCAAATTGAAAATAGGGAGAGAAAGAGAGAAACCTGTTATTTACAGATCCAAGAAGCTGGAATCCCCTCTTTGTGCCACATTCTTAATTACAATTCTCAAGAGAGACCCAAGTCACCACAGAATTATAGCTTGTGGGAAAAACAAGCTTGCAATGGGAACAGTAATAGCAACAGCACTCAAGGTTGGACATATCTTGGCTCAAACAACACTTAAAGCAGGTTTCACCGGCATACGTAGGTGTCCTGACAATAGAGCTGCTTTTTCTGGATGTTGTCTGAATCATCAAACCAGTGATTACTGCACAAAAGCTGTTAATTTGTAAGATGAGACCTTCAAGAGCACAATGCAAAATTTTTTTCTTTCTGTAATTGATGCAATTGTTCATTCTGTTCTAAGCTCCTAGCTAGGGCAACTGCGAAATATTTTTGAAGCTGACTACACTTTTATCAGGGAAGCTCAAGGATGAACTCCCATCAACAAAACCCAGAAAAATACTGTCAGCTGATTCAGGCATTTTATTCTGCTTTCCTTAGATGCTGCCAAAAGTACTCCACCTGCAAAATCAACAGGTGGTCAACAAAGGCAACAGAAATGCAGGGAATCACTTTATGCAGCACCACTAAAGCACAACCATGGGGAAAGTCTTTTTGCAAAACATGAATATGCATGGATTTTTCTTGCCCACATGAAGAGCACTGAAGTGGTGTCCTAGGCCCACTGCATTCAAATAGCAAGTCACATTTACACAGCAGCCACGATTCTCGGAGACAGATATGCAAAGCTAAACTTTTAGGGGTTAAAACAACCTGGCACCCTTTAGTGCTGAATGCCCAACTCGTCCCTCTGTAGCCATGTGGAGCATCTTGCTCTCAGGATTTTAAGGAAACCAAACCATTTATTAAAACTCTTTAACAAGACCTCAGAGCCATTTTATTAAAGGCTCTTTGGCTGTATACAGGAGCAAGTGATCTGACACATCAGTAGACTGAAACTCACTTATGTTGAAGCATCTGAAATTTAAGGTATGATTCCGAACTCTTTTTAAAGTCTCCTGCTTTCAGTTTGGCTTTGATAGAGGGATATGCATGTAAAAAAATTTGAAAGAGTTCAAATATGCTCCCATGAGATCTTCTTTCCACTTCACCATTGCTTGCCACTCATCAACTTTTGCTGCATTTAAATTAGCTATCACTCTGCCATTATAAAATAAATTCAGTGAATTAAATTTCCCCTTACCTGCCCATCAAAGAGAGAAGAATGATAGCGAACCTTACCAGTTGTTTGCTTACTTGAATTTTCATTTTTGCATAAAAACTGACATGCAAACGCAAATTGTAAGGATTTCCTCAATAATGGTTTCCTTCAGAAAATGTGCAGACATAAAAAGGATTCATTAAATACCCAGGTGGCTAGATAACGCATAAACAGAAAGGATAGATTTAAACACAGTTCAAAAACTTGGAGAGAAATCTTGACAGGTATTTTTTAAATCCCAGCTGTCCCGGGCTTCAAGACTTCAGAATTCAGGACTGTTTGAATTCTAACCACTCTTAAACATATCTAATGTTTCTTCCATTCATGGAATTCTCAGCAATTTGCAGAAAACCAGTTCAGTAATGAAGGAGGCTGAAAAAAAGTTGTTCAGATCTTCCATTTGCTAGCATGTCATGAGAAGCTGAGCTCAGACTCTTGCTATAAATAAAAAGGCGGCCCTCTTCAAATTAGAGGTCTGAGAACATTACTAGTTCAGACAACTGGCAGACTAACATAAAGAGCCTATTGTCTTGAAGTCATTTCACATCTATACATTTATTCTCTTAGACGTCTGGAGAACAGGACTTGAATCCAAGAAGAGAGCGCTGTTTAGACCTCACCCACTCTGAGTTGAAATACTATCGATTTTTATTTAAACCTGTAATCTTCTTCCGTGGATTCCCCAGCCCCAAACTGAAAACTCTGTCCAGGTGCAATTTCCATTGCTCCTAGTTGAGCAGCTTCCTACTCTCTGACTGGCTGTTGTGATTACATGTGGGAAAATACAATACTGTGTGAGTAATGGCAATATTTATTAACAAGTTATTTTGCGCCACCAAGTCATCAATTATTTTTCCTCTGAAAGTAACCTCCTTGGTTTCAGGCTTTTTGACACATAAAAGTACAAGAATGACACAATTATACATCACACTGGTATTCCATTCACCCCCAGTGTTCTTTCTGCTTGGAGTCTGAACGATATTTTCATTTCCAAGTTTGCTCTGTAAAATGAACTTGTTAAGTGAGACATGCCAATTTATTAATGATATATTCAGTACTTTGCAACAGTCCAATACAGTTTATACAGAAAATCACATTTGGAGCTCATCCTAGCTTTACAGATAATCATCCTCTGAAACAAAATGACAAATTAAAACAGTTTTGAAAGTTCGAGTAACAACTGCTTTTTCCTGAAACAATGCTGTTTCCCCTTTGTCACAAATACTGCCTTTCATCAGTTTTCCTTAAGCTTGAATGGTGGGGTCTTAAGTGTTCACAGATGTGGAGTAGCAAAGCCATTTTTAGTCAGATGAATTCTCAAAAGTCTTTGTTGTTGGAAAGAAAACAAAACTGATTATACAATGGCATAAATGGATTAACTCTGGACAGGAGAAAACCTTAGTTCTGGCAATCACCTGGTCACCCAGCTATTGCCATGGATAAAGACAGACAACTCAAAATCAGGGGGTTACGTAGCTAACACAAAGTGCATACTGATGTGATAGTAAGGAAGTTGAACTGAGTGAGGCAGGAGGTAGGAAGAAATTTTGCATCATCAGAATAGTAAGTTTCTTATTCAGAGTTTGTTGCCATTGAATTTGATTATTGTTTCATCTGGAATACATAATACCTTCCTAAAAATACACCTAAGCTTTAGAGGCAAGACAGTACATTTGCCTTAAAATCCTTTCTGGATCACATATGTGTTGATAAGGCTCCCCTCACTTCTCTGGTCTTGGCTTAGAAGGAAAATAATGTTCTGGAGAACAGTAATACACTTCCTTCAACAAGCTGTGTGAGAAAATGCATTTCTATAATGAGGGGAGGTGTACAGTGAGATCTCCCACTTGTGTCTTGCCCAGCAAGGAAGCAGAATGTCAAATGCTATTATAGAATTAGTATTTTATTTTTGTGAAAGTGTTACATTTTGGCTAGCTCTGCAAGAAGAGGTGCCAAATGCTCTCTGACTCTCTCAAACTAAATGGGATAGCTGTCCCCTGTGCCTCAGATCTGCTCCAAACTGTCTTCAAATAGCTGATACATCATGGAGATGTAAGGCCAAAAGCACAGTTCTCGTATCCAAGGAAGTCACTCCTTGATAGTTCCCTCAGTCAATATAAGATCATTAACAGGGCTGGATAATTACACACCTATTAACAGAAGCAGTCATTGTACTTGAATAAGGGAGGAGAATGGTGTTATCAAAATCTCATGCTCTAGGGTGTAAAGCAGTCGCCTGCAAATGCCATGATGAAATTCTGGCAAAACGCTCACAGGAAATGCAGAGGTGGGACAGGTATCTTCCTTGGTGACAACAACAGGTGGCAATGACTAGAAACAACGTATGAGAACTAACAATCCATTTTAGCAAGGAGCCTGATTCAAAGTGAACAGCACTGCTGGCAGCACTGCTCTGCAGCAGCTCAACACTTTTTGATGAGTATCCAAGCTGCAGTGCAAGGGCATCAGTTTTATTCCAGCAATTGATCTGACAGAGAGGAGAACAGACATGCTAGATGAAGTAAAATTACATTTTCTCTGTAGTATTCAGTCGTGAGCCAAATATCAAGATGTGTTCCCTCCACAACCTATTTCACTGAAGAATCCTGACTGAGGGTAACTTTAATACTAATTTTTAAAAGAAGAATGAAAGTATGAAGCTAGAGAATTCAGAATTGAAGGAGAAAAGGCAAGAGAGTAACTTTTCCCTTCTCTCTGTGGGCATACTGTATGTGGGCATACCCCTGACGACACTGGCAGGAAGATGGACAATTCATAAATGCCAAATAACTTGGCATTCATTAACAGTTTCATTAACATAATGAAACATGTCAGAAAGTCTTTATTAACACTTGAAAAGAACACCCATGCTTTCTCAGACATGGGGGATGGTGGGGTATTGTTTTTATGAGGCGTAACAAAATACCTAAGAATAGACGTGTTAACTTGTTTTTAATAAGAAATTAAGGATTTCTATGAGGAATAGTCTTTGACTTGTGGCAAAGGGATAGCTACTCCTCTGGGAGATAACCATACCTTTGCATATGTAACCTGGGTGAGACTTCTAGCCTTTTTACTAGTGGTAGTTTTTCATTTCTCGGGGGATCGGCATATGATGCTACATGAGCCATTCTTTCACCCAATCAGCTGCAGAAAATAAAAAGGGAAAACTGAAAGTTCAAGGACTAAATGACAACATAACTCAGCACAAAGGAACCCTGTGTCACCAAGGGCTGCTAGTGAATACCAACAAGCTTGGTTACAACTGCCTGATGCCCTTCCTATTTGTTTATGAACTAGAACAGCAGATTTTCATCACAAGGCATAAAAGCCTCTCTCCCTGATCCTATTCTACCCAGGGAGATGAAAACTACTAGCCACTTGCAAAATACTGATGCACATGAAGAAGTGGAAAGGCATGGAAACATTCTGCTCCCTTCCTGGTTTGGAGAAAAACAGTTGTGCCACAAAGACCATTAATAGTTAGATTAGTTAGACCAGCAGAGAAAAAGAGGAGTGAATGGGAAGACCTGTCACACCCTGGTCTTCTGAAAGGCCAGCAAAGCTGGCAAGGTGGACAGTAAATCTGTCATCCATAGCTGGGTTTGTCAGATTCGATCAGAACTGGCACTTCCACCATCTACTAAAGCCAGAACCAGAGCTCCTCAAGTGACCTCATCTTTTCATATTGTTTCTTCTTACACTCTTCTTCCACAGTAGCAGCGTTTTTCTTACTGTGTTAACTGATTTAAAGGGTCTAAGGGGAAGACAAATCTGCAACAGATCCTGGCTGTGTCTTTGCGATCTCACTTTCATTTCCCTAATGTCTCTATTGTAATTAGATTTGCAAAACCAGCAAAAGGTCTCGTTTTGAATGGCAACAGCTGTTGACATCAAGATTACATTGAATAATTTACTGGTTTAATTTTAGCTGCTGAACAATAAGAGCCTCTTGTTGAAGATTATTTCACTGGCTGGAGTTTTCTTTTTTTCCCCTGGCTGCCTCTCTCTGTGTACGCTGGTCATTACCAACTGTCTCATGGAAAAAACATTTATAACTTATGCAGGCCACGCAAAACAATAGTTGTGTATGTGACTACTATTATTTTGTTGCACAGATTCTTAACTCTGGCTCAGATACATGGGCTGTATAGTTCCAAATACAACAAGTGATGTTGGGCAGTTAGACAGGACTTGAAAAACTACTCCTCAGACTCAGACTCCTGTATAAAGTCTGGCTTCAGACAAACTGTTTGCATTAGTCCCCATATATATATTAAAAAAAAAAAAAAAAAAAAAAAAGGAGAGTGAGTGCAATAACACTTTAATGTCACAGTAGTGCTGCTGGCTTAGTTCACCAATACCAAGGAGCAGAGATAAAAACTCTATTAACAAGTAAATACTAGAAGTCATTTTACAGGATTACACTTTACTTTAAATGGTCGTGTTTGCTACAAACCAGTGGTACCTAGTAGGAAAGCAAAGAACATTGCTGTGAAAAGTTGTTCTCGATGGTTTTCAAAAGGGTAAGTTTTCTTCTGATAAGCTGCTGGACATTCATGAGTAGAACCTGAATATCAAAGGTTACATTACTGCTGCACACACTGTGTTTTCAGGAGTGGAACAAGTGCTTTACTAAGCCAAACTGCATGTAAATCATCATGTGCTATAAACAGTAAATAGGATGACTCACTTCACAGAATTTGCACTTACCCTTGGGTGCAGTTTGGATGACACGGATGACACTCACGATCTTCATCAGCGTATTTGAAAATAAAGCTGTTGGCCCCCTGTAAGCCATCAGGACATTTTTCCACACAGTTTGGACCATCCTTAAAATGGAAACACTTTGTGCAGTGGTCAGGACCCTGGGAGCGAGAAAGACAGAAATGTGGTGCATTCAAGTTACTCTGTCTTTTCCTGCTACACCAGAATTGCAGGTCCTAGATTGACAGCACACTGAGCAATAAAAAAATACCATTTATTTCCCAATGAACAGTGAATTAGCTTCAGTCTCGGTTAAGGAGCAGCAGACATGTAAATCCTGTTACTTTTGGCCATAAACTTACTCTGTAGAGCATACAACTAAATTCTAGATTCTAAACAGGTTTTCCTTCAACATTGATCCATACTGAGCCACATTTGCAAAGCAACTGAAATGGCCTTTCAGTAGGATCCCCTACCTCTGCACTCCAGAATTATTTTCCACACTGCATTCTCCCTGTGGTAACTGGTCACAACAATACTGAAGAGCTACAAGTTCTCCATCTTCTTATTATGTGTATAGACTAGATTGTTATGAACCACAAACCAAGGCTCCTGGACAATATAAAAGTAAAATTTTAAAGCTGTGATGATAAGCCAGCATATAACTGAATCTAGTGTCCACGTTGGGCACTTAGCCCTGCTATAAACCCAAATTTCCATCATGCGTTGAATACTTGAAACATTAGCTTCTTACTTTATGACTGTGTTGCAGAAAACAGTATTATGACAAAAATTATGATGCCTTTCCCATTTAGTAGGTAAGTTAAAGTAATAAAGAAATAATTTATGAGTTAAGTTTTCTCAATTATGAAGATCCTAAAGTACAACTCCTCTTTGCCCAGGACGCTTGTGCCTTTCAGTCTTTTGTATACTGCCAAGATTAAAAGAAAGAGAAAATGTCTATCTCACAAAAGAGCACTAATCTTTGAAGACTCACTAGCCATTATAAAGGTAACAGCCACAGTTAACATTCATTTAGGATCCACGAAAAAAAAACCCCTAAACAAACATCCCAACATATTGTTCAAGCTGAGTGATTGAGACAATTTCCCACTTTTTTTCATTTTTTCTTTTTTTTGGGGTGTGGCGGGCAAGGTAGGTAACCAAATTTGTGGTAGAACAGGACAGAAGTGAGTATAAAGAATGCAATGATAAAAAAGGGCACTGAAACCACAACTGCATGCTATCTGTCATATAAAAAAAATCATGCATCTGTACCACTAAGGCATTAAGACAACTGAGGAAAGAAAAGGAAAACTTTTCAAACCACTTCCTTAAGGAGGCTGGTCCAAAGAACTTTATTACCAGTACCAACTTCCCTACATGCAGAATATGCATGTTTTCTATTTTTGTTCACATTAATTTTCAACAGCTGCTTTAAAGTCTACAAGCAGAAAATACCCATGTTTTAGCACCCTTTAACAAGCTAGCACATAATATATCAAATTTTGTTCTTACCGGCCCATAGCACGTGATCATGTTTTCTTCCATCTTTTCACACTGGGGATCACACTCCACGCAGACAGAACCATTTGCAAATTCTCGAAATTCCCTACGAAAGTATTTTCCGGGCAGGTTAGGAGAAAGCAAGTGAGACTGAGACAAAATGGCTGGCTCTTCACCTGGTAGAAATAATTTCAGCTTCGCTGAAGTCAGCAGACTGCCAGCTGAAATCACTTCTGTTAACGACATGATGCTGCTTCAAACCAGCTGAAAACATGGCCTCATCAGCAATGTCATTCACAGACAGGTGAAACAGAAGATATCTTTTTTACCAGTATAAAACTATAGTGGGTTCCCCTCCCCCACCCCCTTTCCTTAAGAAATAAGGACCTCATTAACAGGACAAAGTAACACTTTTCTCTATTTTTATCTATAGAATTGTCACTCATGGCTCAGATTCAGGAAGCCACTTGTTACATTTGAGACACGGCTAACAGGTAGGAAAGGATTAGAAAGAGCATTGAACACAGTGCTGACTTTAGTTAAGTCTCTATAAACACTTGTTTTAAAGCCCGTTCTCCAAAAGGCTCGTCACTCAACAACAATTCTAAACTGAGGTCTAAATCTATAAAATGTCAGACCATGCAATGCAAAAGGTGCAACAAACTTTTCATGTTGCATGAAAATTTTAGTCAGCAGAATACTAGGTAAAGCCTTCTACACAAGTTCAGATCTGGAAATCCTTAAAACCTATCCCACAATATATTTTACCCCCAGATAAGTAGTATCGGCAGTGGAAACAGATATTGGTTGATGTAAAAGGAAAACAACTTACTTGGTGAAGTCCTGAACAGTATAATCAGCAACTTCAGGGAAAAGTGCAAGGGAAATATCTTACCCATCATAGAGGTTACAAGAGTCTATGCAGGTCCTTCCCCTGATGAAGCGCTTGCAGGAGAGACACTGGTCTGGCCCTGGCCCCCAGCAGCCATCACTTGAGCATAATTCATTACACACCATTCCGTCAGCAGCTGCAGATAGAGAGGATACTGTCAGTAATTTACATAGTCCTCTGAAACCCAAAGGAAAACACTTCATTCAGCATTCCACCACACTCAGAAAAGTGAACTGAACGTTCATATTTCCTAGAAACAGAATGGAGGAAAAAGCAGAAGATTGTCGTCATACTACTAACAGAAACATACTGTGTGCTCACAGTTTGAATACTGTGCAAACTTCTGGCCTGTTCCTTTCAGAAAGGATATAGTACAGTGAGAAAAAGGTTTAAGAGTGCTGCAAGGATGACCAAAACTAGAGAAGACCTTCTATACCAGGAATAAACAGGGAAGTAGCCTTAGATATAGATCAGAAAGGACTTGATTAAGGTCTATAAAATCATGAATGACAAGAAGAAGGTAAGTAAGCATGAAACAATTGTTTGTTGCTTCTTCCGAGTCCCTCATGGGCATTCAAAGAGACAGGAACCCTGCCTCAGGAACTGAGATTTTTTTTCGTATAAAGTATAGATCAAGCTGCAGAATTCCCTGACTCATGGCATGGTAAACACTGAAAATTTAAAGGATTTGAAAAATCAATTGCCTAAATCCACAGAAGGGCTATTAAACTGAAATATAAAACACTGTCTCTGAACTGAGGAATCACTGGAATAAAGCTTATGGATGGTGGGGAAAAAGTTGAAGGACAGTCACCATTAAGTCTGATTTTTTAAGTGCTTATTGCAAAAGCACCTGAAGAGTCAAAGAGCTTCTACATTAAACCCCCCCAAACCACACAAAATCAACAATGAACAAAGAGTGATAGGGAAAGGTTGTTGCAAACAGTGTAATTAATTCTGTGTTAATTATCTGTTAATTCTGTGACAGATGGAGAATATGAGAAAAGAGCAAAAGGAAACACATGGTATCTCTCCAACATCTGAAGAAAGTCCAGTTGCAGTTTCAGCCAAACGGTGGCAGGCAAAAGGGTGAATCTCTTAATTTGAATTCACTCTTGCATGATGGAATGTTTTATGCAAATGAATTACATACTAGATTGAGTAGATTAAAACCAGCAAAGATCTGAAATATCAGAGATGGCAAGTATATAAACATTTGTTTGCTTTTTAAACCACTGAAAACAACATGAGAAAAGTGTCAAATAATAAATGAAAAGTAGGTTTGCTGGTAGAATTCTACCACCCCTTTCAATACTGTAGCAATGAAGATGTCCAGTCAGGAACACACACACTGAATACACGTATAAAACAGCAACTGCATATGGCCAGCACACATTTTAAGAGATGCAATAGCAAAATCAACAGAAAAATCTTTCTGCAAAATGCATAAAGCCTTCTGGCAGCTTTATATTAAATAAAAGACAGTAATTCTTTGTGCACGATTTTTCTACACTTCTTTCAGTAAAGCAGCATAGCTGGCTGACTGGGGGGAAAAAAGCTCCCTATTTTCATTTCAGGATACCTGATGTTATGTCTCCACTGTAAAGGATGGAACAGTGCAGTTAGGCACTGCCCATTACAATTCACCTTAACAATTAAAGAGTATACTGAGTTTTATTACCTGAGAAGCACAAAGCCCTTCTAAATCATGAAAGCGTCAGCAGAAATATGCCTTCTGCTCTCCATGGAATGTTTAAAACCTGGTTATTCTGTTCAGATGTCCCACATTTGAACCACTGAGTATCTGTCATAGCAGCCTACTGTACAGGAGAGCACACTGCTTCTTAGTGTGACTCTCTCCTTAACCATTCCTTAATCGCTGCTCTCCATCATACAGCATTGCTTCACATTGGCACCGTGTTGGTCAGACGCTAACTTTCTGATCTATACCGCGCACCTAGCCTATGTCCTCTTCTGTTTCCTGTGAGGCAACTCCCGCACCTCCTGTTGCCTGCTGACAGGCAGGAAGTTCACGTCACGCTGGCAGAGCACTCTCCTTTGAGATACACTGCCTGTCCTGTCACTGTCACTCTGCCTTCTGACCACTGAATTTATTAGAAAGTGCTTATTAGGAAAATAAAATGCAACAATTGTATCCATGCTTTCTCTCTGCTAGCCCATGTAGTGAGTAGGCAAGAGGAGTGAAGCTTCTTCCATATTTCTTTTCTTCTCGTCATATGACATTTTGCATTACCGAGATTGAAAATGGCAGACTCATCTACTTGTTTGGTTTTAGTCCTGGAACATTTTCTTAATTCAGTGCCAGAAAATGGACATTTCAGCTTTACACCTTTACAAGCAGCATGGGTACCAGTCAAAGATTTCACATCCCCCAGCCTGTGCAGGCAAACTGATTCAAGAACAAGAGATTCACCCACATGCTTCCTACTTGCACAGCGCTGTTGCTGACCTTGCACGGCTCTGCTGTACAAGTAGTTCAGCAAGTAGATGGCACTACCTTACTCAACACAATATCACAAATAGCCTCAGACATGAAAAGTCTGCACACTCATGTCTTATCAAGTCTGGAATACTTGAATACACATATATATTTTTTCTATATCACATATACTTTCTTAAAGACAACACCAAAAAGTGTTCAGAAGTATCTTTTTGATGCTTCTTTTGCTTCATACCTCAAATCAGGTACAGCCAAAGAGAAAACAATTACATTGAGAAGTAATTCCGGGTGGTCATTTTGTTTTCATTAAAGTGTAATAATAATAATTATCACTGATTCCAGCACAGCAAGAGAAACCTGAGCTATTTAGCACGCTACTTCATAAAGATGTCTTATTCTTTCCCTGAGTCCTGCCTGTAAATGAGGAGTCATTCTACTGCAGTCAAAGGAACCACACCACACAAAACCAGTAAAAGCAGAGACAAAAATTTCAGCTTTTCATTAGCATAGTGATATTTCATTAGCATACAGATTTTCATTAGCATAGTGAAAAAAATAAATAAAGTTTTTATTACAACTACCAGATGTCAGTAGTTCCACTACATTGCCACTGACTGAATTTCATAGAAATCAAAGGAACTTAACAAAAGTTTTGCATTAGGAAATGCTACATGAGTAGTACAGCGTTTCCTTTTTCACCTACTTTTAGGCATTTTGTGTGTATCAGCCTAATGCTGGCTTTGTGCAGCACAGTTCAGCAGGAGCACTGACTTGGTCTTAAAGGCCAGTTTTGGCCTCTTTCATGTTTGCTGCCTACAAGAGCACCCAGAAAAAGCCCCAGGTCACACAGCTGGTCATTTCAGAGAAACCTAAACTATGCCTTAGGATTCAGAGCGCACTTGAGGACTCCCTCAGAGCAGGCTCCAGCACTTCACACCTGGTCTGCCATCTCCCTTGATCTCATCCAGTGTGACTGATTGGACAAATACAGGAGTCCTACCTCACAATGCCTGCCACAGGGATACCTGGGTTTAACAGACAGCTTCAGGTTTAAACTGTATCAGCAAAGAAAAGAAAGAAGGAAAAAACCCAAACACAGAAAGCATCACAGTTCTGATTATCAAACTTTTTTTTATATGAATACTTTTATTTTCTAGTCAATGACTCACTAAGCACTTGTCACACAACAAAAAAACAACACTGCTTTGGAGATCCCTTTGTTCTCATTATCTATCTTAAGAATATTAGTAATTCTTCCGATTTTTTTTAAACGCTGTCATCATTGAAAGGCAGTTTCCTATTTGCTTTCTCACCTTTTTTTATAACTTGAAATTGTGCTTTTATTACTTGTGATTTCCTTTCTTTTTGCTGTTTATTTACACACACACACGCTGTTTCAGTTGCACTGAAATATCCTTTCAAATAGCAAGTGACACTATTACAAGATAGCTCAGAAAATGTACTGAGTAACCTTATGAAATAGAAAGACAGCTTTTCAGTAAAGAAAATCATGATTACCCCATTGAAATCTAGCCAACAGAGTGTCTGTATTCTATGACAAAAACAATAGGAAAAAAAAAATCATTATTTCCTTCTACTTATTTTGAAGTTATAGAAATATTTTCATAAATGAAACTTGGCAAGAAAGGAGTGGGTTTTTTTTTCAAAGCTTATAAAAATCCATTACACTTTTCTTTCTTCCTCTCCTTTAATTATAGGGATGGCTAAAGAAATGTTTCAAATTTAGACACATTATTTGGCATTTTCATGAGCTGAGAATGTTCTGAAGCTCCAGCATATCACACGCCCATATGCGGCAGGAAAGAACAATAATGCATTTGACAGGAACTCACTTTCACTGGGAGTTTTAGAATAAGTGTTCATGCTTTACTAATGGGGTCACACAGGTTAGAAGCAGAAAGGTTCAATGTTTTTCCCAAATCTAGATAGCTAATTTTCTTGTGTTCTATCTAAAAAAAGAAAAATTACTGTTATTTGGCTATACACTTATGGGCCTGATCCAAAGCTCTGTGAACTCAATAGAAAAGCTCCTGCAGACTTCAATTAGCTTTGCATCATGCCTGATAATGAATGTAATCATTTTTTCAGGTTGTTAATTGGTGGCTAAATTGACATAATTCAGAACAATCACATTTATAGCAACCTTTGCCTACAAAGGTTTCAGTGTACACTGCAGGTGTCACTAAAGCTGAAAGGGATTATTTAAATAACTTTGTATAAAAGAACATTTTTTCTGCTTTTATTTTGTGTGCACTCATATTTAACATGAATCACCTCTGACTGTTCCATAAAAAAAACCCATGCTGGGAAAAAAAGGCAGATTCTTCACTTCAGCATGGAGCAACAGTAAAATCTAACTACCAGAGCACATTCTCTACCAATAACTTTATAGTCATTCATTCTGCATTAACAGTCATCATAACTAAGTAAGTTTTATGCATGAAACAGTGTTTAACATTTATAGTAGCATACAATTAGAAGTCTACATTAGATAAGAGCTTCATGCACTGCATCTTAGATAATCGCTCTCCAATTAATTTCCACTCAGCTTATCAGTTTGAAGACGCCCATTTGCCATCTGAACTCTTAAACAGTCTTGGGGGACACTAGCAGGCTGTGCCAAAGGTGTAATGGCTGTTGAAGGCTCAGCTTGTCCCTTGCCCTCAAGTCTTCTCCTGTAACCTGCCCCCCAAGCCTGGGTGTCTTTTAGGGTCTGCATAGTTCAGAAGTCTCTTGCTGATGATCACATAATGCCACCTTTTCCATGGTACTCAGCCTCAAAGGTGCCACTTTCTTCTATGTTCCCTGTGCACACAAGCTTAGTCACTAACACTTCTATCCCTGAATGTTTGTAGGGAAGGCGGAGAAGAGAGAGATCTCATTCCTTCCAGGTACCCACCCATCTCTGGTCCTGCATAGGAGAATATTAGCAAGACAACACAAAGCAACAGAGCATTGTGGGGTTTATGGATTTTTTTAAAATTCAAAAAACACACACATGTTTTGCTGCTGTATTTTCAACATTCTACGAGCAAGTGAAGTCTGCCCTACACTTCTAACCAGCATTTGGAAAAGCCATCTCAGAGGTGGTGAAATATTTCATGACCATTTTAACATTGTTAACAAGTGGCACAAACAGCAAGATGAAATAATTGAGACCCCACCTGGAGTACTGCATTCAGCTCTGTGGCCCCCAACATAAGATGGACATAGACCTGTTGGAGAAGATGCTCAGAGGGCTGGAGCACCTCTCCTATGAAGGCAGGCTGAGAGAGTTGGGGTTGTTCAGCCTAGAGAAGAAAAGGCTACAGGTAGACCTCATCACAGCCTTCCAGTACCTAAAGGGAGCCTACAAGAAAGCTGGAGAGGGACTTTTTACAAGGGCATGTAGAGAAAGGACAAGGGGGGGTGATTTTAAGCTGAAAGAAGGTAGATTTAGATTAGATATTAAGAAGAAATTCTTTAGTGTGAGGGACCAAAACTGGTTGTCCAGATGCCCCATCCCTGGCAGTGTTCAAGGCCAGGCTGGATGGGGCTTCGAGCAACCTGGTCACGTGGAAGGTGTCCCTGCCCATGGCAGGGAGGTTTGAACTAGATGATCTTTAAGGTCCCTTCCAACCCAAACTATTCTATGATTTTATGATCAAGGGTATAAAGTATTTTCTGTGTGCTGGATAATTCTGTAGCATTTTCCACTGGCTGAACTCTGTTGCCTTTATCTTCTTAATTGAGAAAAAATATTCAGAGTTCTGACAAACTCTATAATGTCAGTGTTATCTCAAAGATGAAGCATTAATATAGAGAGAACTTTTCCACAAATATTTTACTCCCTCAACAATTTCTCAATATTTGCTCTCTGACTTCTACAGTCAGCTGAACATAGCATTAAATGGTATGGAAAATATATCATTGTGATATATCACAAAATTAAATTAAATATGATGCTGACTAGAAGATCTTATAAGCTCTTACATGAGTTTTAAGAAAAGCTACACGTTGATAGTAAGTGTTTGCTGTAACTTGCTTTAAGGCATCAACATCACTAGGTAGTGAGGAAAACAAAAACAGGCTGATAATGACTCAAAATATGCAAAGAAACAATAATAAACACACCTGAGAATGGCTGTAATAATGAACATGGTTTAGACTGGTTTCTTCACTGGAAACACGTGAAAAAAATCTTTAACAGATATTTTCACACCCTGCTAGCTATCATGCAAGCAAATAGACTGGATTTCTACCACAGAGGATGGCTTTTGATCCTGCAAACACATACTTATACATTTCCCTTCCACACTCTCGTTACATCTTACTTGTCACTCAGAGAGGCATGGGCATATACCCAAGCATCTGAAGGATCAGGGCCTAGAATAGGCAAAACAACAGAAAGGCAGAAATGGAAACTCTAGAGACTTGCCCCCAGATCCCAAACATGCAGGCAGTGGAAGGTTCAGAGAAAACTCTCCTAAACCTCAGTCTGCTGGCCTATCCTGGAAATCACAGATGTTTCAGAGGACGCTAGAGAAATGCATCTGGCTCTAAGGAACAGTTCTGCCCTACTCCAAGTAATTGTGAAGAACTTAGTTAAGCACCTAACCTGCAGCAGAACCCATTTAACCCCACAGAGATGCAACTGACAGGCAGAGTTGAAGCAGCAGGATAGCTCTTCTCATCTAATGCTGACTCTCAAAAGGCCACAAAACATTAATTCATTCACACAGACGCGCATAGAGAGAGAAAAACACTGTTCCCTATTAGCATTCAGGAAATCAGCTAAGCCACTGCCTTCTGATTGGAGTAACTTGGCCCCTAGGCTACATTCATTATATACAGTCCATTTAATGAACATAGGTTACAGCCTATTTCTAAAACTAGTCCCTTAGTACTGTAGCTTACATTGTGGCTTCTTAAAATGAAATGAATGAGCTCTGTTTTCCTTGTGAAGATTCCCTTGGTGTTGTTTCATAAGGTATCTTTAGGAGTATTTTTCTTCCTGGAAAATAGTGAGTGTCTATTATAACAAATCCTCAATAAGCTACAAGTCAAATAAAGTTTACATTTTCCCTTTGTGTGCAAACGTCATGACAACACATACAGTGCAAGAGGATGATGCGACACGACATCCAAGTTTCCATTTGCCGTGGAAGCCCATGTTTCAGAAGCTGCGTCTGCTTCAAAGGAGCTCTTTGAAAGGGAACTTAGCGATCACAGGAAAGAGCAAAGAGTTATTTGATAAAGGAGTCCTGACAATTAACATCGGAATATCTTCCAAACTACTGTGTTCAGCTATGTCCACAAGCTCTCAAAACCAGTGAAACAAATGGGATGCTATTCCATGAAGGGAAAAGCACCTTACCAATTCCACCTCCGAGTGGTTTTCCATTGTCTTCTAACATACTGTAAGTTACAGATAGCTTGAAGCAAAGAGGAAGCATTACTGTGTGAGATCTGAGGCCTATGTTCAACCTTATTACTACTTACTTTATTTTTACAATAAATCTCTAGGAATGGAAGAGAGCTGGTTGTTCTTTCATTAAATGATGCATCATTATCCAATAGCTACGGCAAATCTGCTGTTAGAAAACATGGAAAAGCACAAAGAGCAAGATTTTTCTCCCATAGTCAGCAGTTTTTCATACGGTAGAGAGAAAACCTATGCTCTCTGGAAGGTTCACAGGTTCATGTATCTCCCAGCAAGATGGGACCACTAGGATCTTGGAATACAACCCTATTGACTCTTGCATGGTCATCAAGACTTTGTGCATCTTCAGACAAATTCTGTTCTGTCAGCCCAGAAATTCCTTATGTGAAATCTCAAAGGGCTAATTCTTCCTGTCAACACGTAGACAATATACTTGCTACTGACTGCTAGCACAGATCTAGGCTCCTCCTCACCACTTGATCCTATTAAACACAAACCCCATTGCAGGGGAAAACAATGAGCAATCCACCATTCCTGGATTCTCTTTCTTGGCAACACCTCTATTTGCCAAATAATATACCATTTTTCATGGTTGGCTCTCTGTATGGGGGCAGAAAAAACAGACTGCATACCTGAACTACAAGCCATCTATAAATGCTCTAGCAGGCAAGACTGAAGGCACTAGTTACTCATGGGAAGTCAGGAGCTTTCCTCCAAGTTTCAAAGGAGCCGATGGCGCCAGAAAATGCATGCTTTTCCCTTGTAAGGCTGATCTTATTCAACGTTCAAATAATATTCACCCTCAGAAGAAGTTGAAACAAAGAAAAAGCCTTGAAATGGAAAAAATGAAAAATAAGAGAACAAAAGCCTTTAAGATGATGATACAAAGCTCCTGGTTGTTTAACAACTGGAAGTAATTCAGAACAAGATAAAGTGTGCTGAAAACAGAGATCATCCTTTGTCCTGCAACAGGTTAACTCATTTTGTTATTCAGGAGTATTCTTAGAGTCAGTATTGATGCTTCGCTCCCACATGACATTATCATCATGTGTTCAATCATCTCTGGATGACAAAGAGAGGTATGGTACTCTCACAGACAACCACCTGGATTCATTTACTCATGCCTTTGTCACCTCTTGGCTGGATTACAGCACTAGAAACATCACAACATGAAGCTGTTCAATGTACAGGACACCTTCGCGTGCTTCCTCATCACAGAAGTAGCAGCAGACACTGCATTTCTCCTCCACCTTCTGTACCGCCTTCCCACAAAATGTTCTACCAAATCTAAGGGTCTAACCCACAGTTTCACAGTCTATGCCAAGAACACCTTCTGCAAACATACACAAAACCTTCTATCAAGAAAAGTTCTGTTCGACACATCCTTCTGTCTCATATAACAGAAAGTTTATATTGAAGGATTAAGTACGGTACAGTTTCAAAGTGGTCAGTGGTCTGCTGGAGATTAAGAAACAACCCTTTACCCCTACATCCTCAGGCATGATCACAATTAAACTACATCAACAGCAAGAGGCATTTCTTTAACCTTCACTTTTTTTAAACTTGTATGTAGAGAAATAGCTAAATAAAGATGATAATAAAAAGACCCCCCCAAAAATATAATCACACAGAGACCTAGCAAACAAGACTTTCAGCTTCATGTAGCTCTTACATGGCAGAAAAGATTAGAATAATAAATGAGAAGCAGTGATAAGCGATAAGCAGGGATAAGTTGTGTTTCACCTAACACTGGAAGGTAGTGATGAGCACAGGCACAAAGTCTCTCAAACCATAACAGAATAGTACACTTCTAAGGGAGGAGAGAAAAAAAGAGGAGGAAAAAAACCCCTAAACTAAAGGAATAAGTTAGAAGTAGGACCACAGCCTGAGAAAAACAGAAGCAAATGTTTCTGGCTGGTCATAAGCACAAACCCCAGAAATATCACTTAAACATACAGCAATTTAATGCATCTCCTCCTTTGCTAGCAGTCTAACAGATGCTTAAAATGAACTGTATTGCTGCTACAATATGACTGCATTAATGCAATTTGCTGCCTGATTTCTGCATAACCAAATTGTTACATCTGCTACGTAGCATTCACTGCTTTTCAGTACTATCATCTCAGTCCAGGTACGGCACATAAGCTTTTCTGAAAGACAATTAGGACAACTTAAAAGTAATCTCCATTATCAGATAGGTTAAATACAGAAAGGAGGAACTCAGTCATCAAAAGCAGTCCCAAAAGTGACCCTTCTGGGTTAAGACAGGGCCACATTGGTGAAGCAGGGTAGGGGAAGCAAAAGATACTAATCTCACTCCATAAGGAAAGGGAAGTAGTTTTCAAATCTGTAAAATCAGCGCCTTTCATGAATGTTACATTCACTCCATGTTTATAGCCTTCAGAATTCCTATTTGTGAAACTGGATCTCCAACCTGGAAAGCTCGCATCACGGTAAGGAAGCTGTCCCCTCTCTTCTCCTTTGCTTTTGTTCATACCTTAAAACATTTCATTTGCCTATAAATCTGCTTAGAGGCAGACTGGGCCAAAGCTTTAGATTCTGTAAATTATCACAGCTCCACTGATGTCCATGGAGCTCTCAGAGACACCAGTGAAGTTTCTGCCCTGCTCACCGCACTGCATCCTGTCAGTAGTTGTATCATTTTCACCTGAAGTGAGCCAATCCCAGACAAGAAGATCTGCACTGAGCAGCAGTACTTACTGCAGTTCTCTGCCTTTTTATTTCGATGAATCACTGTTTTTTGACTGGGTGTGCTGAAGAGGCTAGTCCAGTTGACAGTGTGGTAGTAGCACAAATTGCTGTTGTCTGTTATGTAGATGTTGCCAGCACTGATTTGCTTCAAGGACTGAAACTGCAGAGAGGTAATGCCTTGTTGCTTTAGGATGAGTAAGGAAAGGCCACTGTGATGAAAACAAAAGTCAGAGAGAACAGTGATTAGCTTCGAAGGCAGAACCTATTGGAGCTGGTTGAGAATGTCCCACTAGAATTAGTTCCTAATGTCAAGATGGTCTTTCTAACAATACTGAAATTTGGTAGGAAAACTTTTATGTTAGGGTGACACAAATATTTTATGAGTCAACATCCAGTTCTTTTGCTAAGAAAATTATGAGTCCTGTAAGAATTGTGGTACCACAAGCTGTGATGCTCACAGCACTAGGCCAAGTGGGCTGGCAGAACTCCTCAACTAGTTCCATTTCATGAATTAACATATTTTTTCATATAAAGTGCTGTTGAGAAACTGAATAAAATCCAGATTTTTTTTTGACAGAATTAACATTATGAGAGTTTATATGCTAAGGACAAACTGACAGAGTCATGTAAAATGTATTAACATCTTCTGTCAGGCATCAAATTAATATCATTTTAGTAATACAGGAAGAAATTGTTATTTTCAAGGAAATTTTTCCATCCCATTTTCTACATTTCATTTTTATTTTGTTATAATATGTGGTTATCGCCTTTCTTCATCAAAGGAATGGTAAATTATTGTCTGTGTAACACAGAAATGACTGCACATATTTTATGACTGCAGATTAGTGAAGAAAATATCCAGTTTCTGGGCATCCTTTAAGTTATTGTATTTTAATGATTATAATTGTTTTCCAGCTGTTACAAATAAAAATTGCTGCTTCAAAATAGAATGTTGGGCTGTGATTCAATCTCAAGGTTTCTCTGCTATTCATAGTCTGCTTGGGTTGCTACTTAAGATGCAGCAGAACCCCATGAGTGATGTATGGTATTTACACAACAGGAAACCAGGGGTTGTTGTATATATTGTTCAGGTACCTTCTTGTGCTTCCCCCATTATTTCTCACTGCATTTTCTTCTGTTCAAACCAATTATTCCATATGAGCTGTCATATGGAAATCTCTCTAGTGAAAATGGCACTACAAAGCTAACGTACACCCCAATTGCAAGGTATCTCTCCCATATAGTTATCTTTTATTGCTTCTTAAGACCACATTGTTCTTTGGGCACATCAGCCTGCACTTCCAAACACAACCATATACACTTCCTGAAAATGGGCCTAGGTTCTATTACTGCTACATTTTAAGTTATGTTTCGCATTCACAAGGTATTTTAAACCATGGAATGTACCTTCCAGACAATGAGTTAATAGCTACAGTAATGAACCAAGACATCCTTTTTTTTTTCAATCATTATGTTCAAAAGGTATTACCCATTATAAACAACTGATTAGCAAAGGTAGCGTTAATGAGTACCTTGTTAACACAGAAAAAATGTATCAATTTATGATGCCCTTCCCAAAGGATGTTGCATTCTGTGCTACTGAACAAAGAATCATTGAATTCTAATAAAAAATTATTCCATCAACAGAGGAAGTACCTTACCTATAGAGAGCTCTTCCACCGATAGTAACCAAGTTAGAAAACACCCTGAAATCTGTCATATTCTCAGGCCACGACTGTATGTTCAAATACCCTGAAGGAGAAAAAGGCAAGCACATGAATGTCAATGACTTCAGCCATAAAGACTGCTTTATCACATACGTGAGTTAGGACAGTGTTAGACTATAAACGAAAGACAGTGCTTGTTTGAGAAAAAGAAATAAATAGGTAATGAATGCTGCAGACTAATGCCTTTGAATTTATCAGTCTGCTCAACACTGTCTTCCCCAAGAAAGCAAAGGAGGAATTGTCACAGCAGCATTACATCCACTTTCAAGCCATAGTAGAGGGTGAACGTAAACACAGGCTGGAATCCTGCAAGGCCTCCTAGCCTCTTCTGAACAGCAGCAGCAGAAAAAAGTGAAGATTTGTCTGAATTAAGAACATTCTGTTTTAAAATGTGCTAAAGAAATAGGACAGAAATTGAGGGACCCATCATGATTCATTAAAAGATGACAAGACCTTCCTAGAACAATGAACTTGCATTTGTTTCTGAGTGTGTGTGAGAACTGTTCATCACCAGAGAGCATTCTCTGCGTAAGTATGTCAGACTACTTATTTTGTGTTACACACACCTCTACAAGAGTGCAGTTCCCTATGATTTTGATTCAGTACTGGACTGAAATGCTGTACAACTTTAAACATAGGGGTAATTCCACTTAAGTAGTAGAGCTCAGACTGTCAATTAGTGTGCTTAAGAATGGCAAATTACAGACACTCAGATGCCAGCTTATTTTTGACATTAGTTAGGGAGATCATTTTTAATCCCACTGGTTTGGTAAAACACAAAACTTTTGAGAGGTGAAGCACATGTGAGAGAACTAATTTTAAATGCCAAACACTTGGTGAGATCCACCCAGCTACAATCATCCTGTAGTGTCCAAAGATTTTTTTGTGTGTGCATGAATTATTTTTTTTTGCACTTACCTATCTATACATAATCAGCAATCAACTGAGAACTCAGAGCTGTACTATCTTCCTCCTTGCTCCCCCCGTGGTTAAACAACAAGAAGATACAAGAAAACAAAGTACAGAGTTCTAGCTATATGATCCCAATGAAAAGTCACAAAGGGGAAAGACTACCACGCCACATATTACACATTTGTCTTTAAATTACAGAAGCTAATTTGCAGCAGCATCTTCTGTCAGACCAAGAGAAGTAGCTGCAAAACCAGATTGGCTTGTCTGGTTTTTTCCAAGGTGTCTTTCAAATGCATTCAGTTGAAGACAAGGGTTTCGCACATTTCAGCACCATTTTCCTCACCACTTTGCCAGCATGGGACCAAGACCCATTGCCCACCTAACAATAAAGTCTTGGTCTTCTGATTCTTGTGTACCCCAAACATAATGCACATTTTGTATTCATGAGCAAAGGACAACACAGTTGTGAATATCAACAGATACTAAAGTTGTTGTGTATTAATTTTTTTAAAAAATTACAGTGTGATGAGTGTAAAGAAAAAAGCACCTCGTGTTCTTTAGAAAACCCAACAAATTACAACCATAAATGCAAAGTGAGAAGTTCAGGTTATAGGAAATCAGAAGTGTGTTACCTGTTATCTCTCTCACTGTTTGGAAGATGTTTAATTTCTCTGGATTGATTGCAGCAATTGTGTGATACGGGTCTCTGAAAGATTAAAAGCACAAAATTTGATGCTTTAAGTAAAAAAAGATCAGGTTCTCAAAGCCATACCATGTAGAATGCATATTTCAGGAGGTCAACACCTTGCTTTTAGGCAATATATGTGCCAGATTTCTTCAGACTGTTTCTAACTTCTTCAGATTGTTGTTCCTGCAGAACCTGTGCTAACTTCTCCCAAGTCATCTTGAAGGAAAATAATGGCGCTTAGTAGCTTTAAGGTTCAAATCATTAATGTTTTAGCAAATATTTATGCTCATGGAAAATTAAGGCCTTCTAAACAACCATGAGTGACCTCCCTAAAGGAAAGATGAATTTTCAGTATTTTTTCAAGGAATACTAGCTCAAATAGTACAGTTGTGGTACTGTACTACCAGGACTAACAAACCCGCTATTGAAACAAGTGACAAGGTATAAGCAAAATAAAACCAAGAACATGCCAGCAATTCCTGACATGTGGCATTAAAAGGTACACTTTTTAGAAGGTGTTGGACAGGGGAACATCAAAAAGCACAGATCCTTGCCAAGCAAATTTGTCACCCGAGTAATGAAATACTCTCACCAAATGCAATTTCAAAGTTAAATATGCTACAGTGTAAACAAATGAAGCTGGCCTTGATGTTGAGAGTGCCATCATTTAGTGATTACCTGCCCCCCCCCCCTTAATTTTAAAGGAGTAAAGACTTTCTAGCTACTTAAGAAGCCAACTAGAAGCCTAATCCAAACAAAAATCCTTTAAAAATCCTTCTGTAAATGCTGTATTATGGTATTTTTGTGCATTTTCAGACGGTAGAAAACACCCTCAGTAAATTTGGAGCATGCATTTCCATCTCTCCTCCTTCTGCTTTTCAAGGGACATAATTCTTGGAATTGGAACAGAGAGATAATCAACTAGGCTGTCTGGGGACAGGCCTCACAAGTCTATGAGGTAACAGACTGATGGGGTCACTTCTAACCATCCTGGAGGTGACCCCAGGTTAGCAGCAACACAATGAGATCTTGAATCTTAACATGAAGCCCAGTGGACCACAGAAGTATCCTATACACTAAATTTTAACAATATGGTGCTCTCAGCAAACTAGATAACAAGTTTTGACTACACAAGAGAAACACAGCACTTTGTTTTTAAAATGCATTATTACTAAAAAAGAAAAGACCCTTGCATGTAATAAACATGAGGTTGCTGAATTTCACTTCCAAATGATAAGTTAAAGTAGTCTTTAAAGATACAAATATAATTGCCCATTAATTTATTCAGGGTTCACAATAAGGTAACCAAGGGTAAAGAAATAAAAATAAAATGGAGGACAATTAAACATTTAAACCCCTTAAACAGCCAAATGCGTGATAAGTTTTATCAATATATAGAACTGTAGAACAATGCAGTCATCTTCTACCCTTCTTACTAGCAGAGCCAGGATTTTTCAGTAGAACAAGCACAGCTGAATTTTACAGCTCCAAGAATGAGAGTTTCAGTTCATTGTGAAACTGGAGATGGACAGCTAAAGGGAAGATAAAAAGCGGTGAGCACTGAGGGCTTCTTGTTCCTGCTGCAAGTCACAGGGGTGTGGTAAGGAAGGAGGTAGCATTTGCTGCTAGCTGGGGCTGTCCATCCTTTAAACTACAGCTCTCCTTGGTATATCCCACCCCTTCACACGCAGTGACACTAGCAGAAGGCAGCCTGGATTTTTAGCACCCTGTGGTGGTTTGACCCTGGCTAAACGAAGGTGCCCATCAAAACTGTCCTATCACACCCCACCTCAACTGGAGAGGGGAGAGAAAATATAACAAAAGGCTCGTGGGTTGAGATAAAGACAGGGAGGTCACTCAGCAATTACCATCATGGGTCAAACAAACTTGACTTGAGGAAAATTTATTTAATTTATTAGTAATCAAATCAGAAAAAAACCACCTTCCTCCCACCCCTTCCTTCTTTGCAAGCTTAACTTAATTCCTGATTTCTCTACCTCCTTCCCCTGAGTGGCGCAGGGGAATAGGGGTTACGGTCAGTTCATCACTTGCTGTTTCTGCTGCTCCTTCTTGCTGCCCCAGTGCAGGATCCCTCCCATGGGGGACAGTTCTCTGTGAACTTCTCCAACGTGAGTCCTTCCCACGGGCTGCAGCTCTTCATTAACTGCTCCAGCGAGGGTCCCTGCTGCAGGGCGCAGTCCCTCAGGAACAGTCTGCTCCAGCCTGGGTCCCACACGGGGTCACAAGTCCTGCCAGCAAACCTGCTCCAGCCTGGGCTTCCCTTGGGTCACAGCCTCCTTCAGGCATCCCCCTGCTCCTGTGTGGGCTCCTCCCCAGGCTGCAGGTGGGGATCTGCTCCACCGCGGACCTCCCTGGGCTGCAGGGGCACAGCCAGCCTCACCGTGGGCTTCACCAGGGGCTGCAGGAGAATCTCTGCTCCGGCACCTGGGGCACCTCCTGACCCTCCTTCTGCACTGACCTGGGGGCTGCAGAGTTATTGCTCTCACATAGTCTCACTCCTCTCTTCTGCTGGCGCAGGTACATTTTTCTTTTCCCCTTCTTAATATGCTATCACAGCGGTGCTACCACCGTTGCTGATGGGCTCAGCTTTGGCCTGCAGCGGGTCTGTCTTGGAGCTGGCTGGCTTTGGCTCCACTGGACACGGGGGAAGCTTCTGGCATTTTCTCACAGAAGCCACCCCTGTAGCCCCCCCCCCCCCCGCCCCCCCAGTTACCAAGACCTTGCCATGCAAACTCACTACACACCCCAACCAGAAGAAAACAGTAGCAAGAAGGCTGCACCCGACCTATACAGGTCCCACCCATTTCCCAGCCAGCGTGCCTTCTGTCCCAGGCAGCAGCTATGTATTCTAATGAAGATCACCTTATCCACACACTTCAGCAGAGCTTTACCTTAGAAGAATGAGTACTACTGCCTCACCGAAATTTAGGTCTACCGTCATCCCACTTATTTTCTGGACACTACTTAAAGCCAATTCATAACTATCTAAGTTATATATCAACTACTATAAATAATTCTGCCTAAAATCAATTCATAATTATATATACAGTTTTAATGTAAGTTATTACAAATTCACAAAGAGTTGAAGTTCAAGTACTAAGGAAAGGGAAAGACAGGCTACAGAATCACAGGATCAAAAACATGACAGGATCAATTGTAATAGCACAGTTCCCAATGAGGACAAACACAAAAAATCCACTCAGCATTTTTCACTGAAGTTATTTTCTGCCACTACAAATAATCTTTCAATTCCCCACAGAGAGCTCGACTTTAAGTCCCTAAAATTTGAAACAGTGAAAATTCGTTCTTTAAAAGCGGCAGTTTACTCTGAGTAAACAAATCTGTAACAGAAGTTTAACTACAAGTTGGAGTGGAAACAATGTATTCTTGTTGTTGCTCTCTACTATCAATTTATATAACGAACTACTTGTACAGCTAGTGTCATTTTTTTAATTTCCTTTCTGTATTATTGATTTGCAAGATGTAACAGAAATTTTAAACAAAAAGCTGTTCCAGAAATATAAAGTTATTTTAATTAATTCTCAAATCTTCTTCTCTTCTTTGAATACCTACTGCTATAATTTATGCTGTGGAAAAAATTAGGATTGCAGAACTCAGTGTCTTCTTAAGATTCCTTGGAATGAGTTTTCTTCATAAAGAATTAGAGACAAAGTGCTATAGTTTCAACATTACATGTCCTAGGTTTGTATTATTCTATTAGAACAAAATATTTTAACCCTCTGCTTTTATAGTCTGTAATTTATATAATTTTCAGACGAATACTCATCTCCTAACTTTGCCGCTAATACAACTTTTGCAATAAAAGCAGTTCTAATACTCAAAATTACATTTAATGTAGTGCACTGGAATAATCCACACAGAATTGCTCGTGTCCTCTAGCTGCTTGTCTTGCATTTACCAGGTACTTCCTGTCCTGTGAGATCTATACAGATTTACATCCAGCCTCACAGTTGGTCATCTGCCCAGATCAGAAAGAATGATGACCTGAGCACTGACTCTTGTTTGACCTTCTCCCAGGGTTCAACAAGTTTGAAGCAGCGTTTCCTTAAACCGCTTGAACCAAAGTCCTTCTTCCTCCCTATGCTACATTAACCTTTCACACTCGCTGCTGGAGAGATGAAACCAGCTACACAGTCAAAGCTCACATTTCTGGCCTTTTGAGAATCACTGAGCTCTAGGGCCCCACTGAAGTGGATTTTCAACCGTCTTTCTCATGGCTGGAGTAAAGCTGCAGGTGAAGCATTACAATCAATCACTATATCAAAACAAGGAAACAAGTAATTTCTTTCCACCTCACCTAGCAGGGAAATTTGAGCCCAGCAACCTAGTGTCAAGCACCTCAGAATATAATCTAAACATATCACAATCTATAGAAAGACTAAAGAAAAATCTGATGGCACTACTCATGCCAGAATTCCATTACAGATCAATCTGCAGATGTTCAGTTAATCACGTTTTTGCTACACCACAGAGCTGCAAACATGGAGCTGGTTTGGGAACTGTATTTAAGATATCAAATCTTGACAACCAGTTGCAAAGAGTGTTGAAAGCTCTGAGGAACCTAAAAAGCAAGTGAAAATTTGAAGCCTACGCAGTGGTCGAAGCAATTGAGTACTTTACACTGTTAATGCACCACAAAATATCTGCCTACTTACTGCAACAAAGGGGCAAAAGGGTTTAATCTTATTTGTATATTTTGAGGATTTTGATCATTTTAATAGGTCCAAAAATACCTATGTGTCACATATAATTTGCCACAACTGATTACAACATGAAGGCTTGAGTTAGTAAGAAGACACAATCATATGCTTGTTCTCTTAATGACAGAAAGAATACAATGCAAGAAAGCGGCTAGTTGCATCAGATGACCTCACCTGACCATCAGAACAGAGAATATCTGTCTTCCCTGGACACATCCCACCCTTGCAGCATTTGCACCACGCATTCACCTTTGCTACAATTGCAAACACACACTGCACCAAACAGTAAACAGCAAGGCACTAGTTGCCTGGCTTCTACATCTTTCTTTAGAAGGAGACATTGATGAGACTTTCAAATACTGGTTCTGTACCTCCACATCTTTAACTGTTATGAAGACTTATTCAATATATAGCCATATTTAAACCAAAATACACAAAACTCGCTGGTATTTAAATCCACTATCGCTGCAATTGAAACTGGAATACATGCTTTAAAACTGATTAAAAAGAGGGCAGCTTTTTTGCATGTATATGCAGTGACAGCCACCCAGGCTATGACAACTTATGTTAGGTGAGACACTCTCTCTGCACATTCTGCACCTTAGACTGCTGGTCAAACAAAATTTAGAAACAACCCAAAGGAAGGTAACTTTCCTTTCTCCCTTCTGTTCTCTAATCAGCCATTATTCTAAGCCAGCAGCAAGGATCTCGTAACATAAGATCACAGCTCTCTCTTCTTTCTGGCACAAACAGCCTTCCTTTTCCTACAGGCTGAATCATAAGAATCAAGGTAAGGTTCCTTCATAATGGAAGGCAGAAAACTACTTTCTCCTGCGTCTGCTATTCCGTAAAAGAAGGCTGCAGCCACCATTAAGAGGTGGATGCAATTTGTTTCAGCTGGCACCATCACATAACGTCTTAACATTTTGTCACTTACCCATGAATCCCAGTAACAAGGAAGATAAGGTTGCCGTTGATCTTGGTACAGTTTATGAACTTGTCGATGTTGCTGGAATCCACTGTCTGAGCTGACACTAAACTCCCTGTTCCAATGCCATCACATGCTGCCAAAACAAGGAGTTTGTGTAAAGAACTAGGAAATACAATTACTAAATCAGAACATGTTGGCCTTCTAGACAAGAGTCTTCATTTTTTTCAGAGATAAAGCAGCACAGAGGTGTCAAAATGGCACCCTTTACCCATAGTCCCAAAGAAGCATGTGCTGATTTAAAACAAACAATAAGCTAAAGTGCCTGCCACAGAAGGACATTTTGGCACACAGGTATTTCACGTGGGATCTAAAGGCCAGTATGAACCACACTAAATCCCACTCAAGCCAGCTGAAAACAGACGGTTGATAATTTAGCTCAGACTAGCCTGGTGGCCATGCCATTTATTTGTGCACTACTTACTGCAGAACCTGAGGGGTCCTGACTGCTAGCACAAGAGGTCCCCTTTGCTCCGGTGGATTTGTGAACTTAACCATTCACATGCCATAAGGTCATTTAGAAAGGGCATAAAAATAATTCTTTACTCACTAACCCAACAAAGAACTTGCTGGGGCCTGGAGAAACTTTGGTACCCAGTGAGGAAACTTCTCTGAGTAGCCTTTCTATGTAATTTAGTTGCATTTTCTGGGACACATGATTCATCCAGGAACAAATCCTTCATGACTTCCATCATGTAATGAAACCTGTGTCCCTAACTGGGCTCCTCTAATGGCAACTACCAGCAGTACACCTGAATCTTTTACAAACACGTGATAACTTTACTCCTCAGAGTAAGGCTACGGAGCTCGACAGGAACACTATGCGTGTCTTTTAATGCATAAAACTACCTATCCAGCTAAAAAGTTATTTAGTGCAATTAGGTTAAAGGGCTGGACATTGACTTCACTAAAAATCCAGCATGTCAGTACCCTACTTTGGCAGAGATCTCTGTGTTTGACTGTTTCAGCCATGTGGAATGACTGTTGATTCACAGAGTTTTTTAGTAGCTTCATTGTGCATTTTCTTCCAGATATGGCTTCCACTAGGACTGAAATTTGGCATAAGCCCACAAGGGAAAACTGATGATGCTTTGCTAGTGAGACCTTAAAGCAGGGAGCAGGAAGTCTCCTTAGTGGAGCTTGGGACAGCAAAGTAACTTATAGATTTCAGTCTTCTCAACAGCACTATCACTGAAAAACTTCTAATCCATGTTTTAGACACTTAGAAAGGAGGTAGAAGATTCTAGGAAAACAGAAAGATTTAAAAAACAGGAAATAAATGGAAACATAAAGTTGTACTGACAGGTATGAGACATACCATACATTGCAGCCAGGGCTTTAGTATGCCCCTTTCGGAATGACAAAAGGGCAGCTCTAAAATACCTCCAGGAAATACTTGTCATTAAAATAACATAATAAAGAATACTTTCAGATTTCTCTAAAACCAACAGAGAAATCCCTTTCATTTTTATCTAAACAAAAGTGATTGGTTTGGTTATATTACCATTACAACATAACAAATTTTCATTCTATTGTATATAATTCAAACAGAGCCTACATATCTCAAAGTTCTGTGGGTACCCAAAGGCTACTAATATTCTACAACATACTCATGAAGTGTATTTCCTGCCACAATAACACCCTGCTCTGCTCTACTACAGCACAGACTATATTCAAGAAAATAATACTGAACTACTGCCTACCTTTAGGACAAATGTCTGTGCAGGGCTTGCACATCTTAATACCATTTTCTTCAACCTCCATCTTGGAGCTCGGACATGCACGGACACAAGAGCTAGAATCTACCACAAAGTTGTCTGAAAAGAAAAAGAAAATATTGGCAGAAAATGAACCACTAAACTAAATAGTACCAGGACACATGGTTTTGGACTCTGTGTCAATGCTTATTATTAATTACCTCAGCAATTTACATTAACATTTAATATTCAGTGTTTTTAGAAGTGTAGAAGTAAGCAAATTAGGCATGTTTTTGGAGACTTAAAACAGTCCAGGAATTGTCAAGCCTGATCTCCCCTCCTCCCCCAATTTGGTTTTACTATTATTTGTAGTAAAAAAGCTACAATAATCGGAGAGAAATAAAACAAGATGCTCCTCCCTGTCTCTTTCAAATTCATACAAATATATACATCTGGGACAAAACACTGCACAAGACAATGACAAGTATTTCAATTTTGCCTTGTAAAACAACTGTCAAAGAGGATATAGACTGATCCTACCTAACTGAATGTTTAATACTGTCAAGAAAGGGAAAAAAATAAATTTCAGCAAAGTATTTGGACAAAGAATCATATCCCTTAAGTAGTGTATGGTATACAAGTTTTGTAAAAAATTCTTGCTTCAAAATATCCACCACTATTACAGACAGAACTAAGCCTTGACAGCCTCAGCCTGCTGTCAGTCTGAACTTCTCCACGGAGATTCAAAATCTGGATTTTGGTTTGGGTTCAATTATGGTTCCATTTATGACAGATTACCTATCCTTTTATATGTAGTTCATGCATAAAATAATTGGTGCACAACAGAACTGTAAACCTTGGTGGGAGTGAAAGGGAGAGCAAGAATACTGTCCCCCATATTTTTCTTTCTAACTAAAACATCAGTATCAAAGACTATGTAAGCAATGACCCCCCAATTTTTTTCGTTACTTATCATCATCTGTCTGGTATCTCAGAAGCATGTGTTTTTTACATGCATGGGATTAGTCTTTTTTTAACTCCCTCTTCCCCTCTAATTTTACCCCAGAGTTTTAAGACTGCATTGTTGTCAGTATTGCATGGCTTTTCCTCGTTGAGACAGAACTGCTTGGAAAATATTTGTGGCAACTTTCTATCAAATCATCATTATTCCAAGTTAAAAAAAGGGCATCACTATAATGAAAGCATCTGGTGCCAGGAAGTATTGGTGGGGGACTGTTATGTTTTTGAAACAGAAATTTACACCCTTTTACAATCCCACTATTTTAACAATTAATTTGGAAATTTACAAATGCTGATCTAAAGCACATATGTACAAAGTGGTGGTCATGAAAACAGAAATCTAGTGAATTCCCTTTCTTTAAGAAAATTACTATAGTATAGGAATGCTTGGGAAGCATCAGCAACCCAGAATGTCACAGCCTTTTGTTAACACGTGACTGAGTTATTCCAGGCTGCAAGGAATCATGTATGGAGTGATTTGGGATACTGCAGTAAGTCCTTAGCTCTCATTCTCTCATTGCTTTGTAAGGCTCCTGAAATGCAACTCGAACTTGCCATCACTGCAGGAAAAGGCAGCTAACACAGCACTTACGTGGGCACTTTTTGACACAAAAAGCCCCATAGGTGTACTTGGCATTGTGATTATGCTCCAGTTGGAAGGTGGTAGGATTGTATACAAAAGTCTGGGGGCACTGCGTGACACATGCACCACTATCATTGAAATTCATACAGGCCTGCAAAACAAGGAAGAAAAAAAAAATTAAATTAAATCATATAGCTGCTTCTGGTATGTTTGGTGTTTTCTGTTGTTTGGGATTTTTTGGGTTTGTTTTTTTTTTTTTTTAATACAGTCTTGATTGTTCAAGCTTGCTGCAACAGTAAGGAACATGATAGTTATCCAAGCTTCATTTTGGCTACTTAGATTTCTTGCTAGGATCTTGGCAAATACATGACTTATAAAAGGGGGCTTACTGAGCCCCCTTAATTTGAAACAGTTGACTGTTACAGCACTTCCTACAAAAACATATGACAACCGTAATTTGTTTCATAGCTATTGTTACGACTAGCAATCAACTAATTCACAACTTGATAGAACATTCTAAAACTGCCATAAGTGAACAGCTATTCATCATAGTCAGTCTAAACAAATGCTAATGACTTTTTCAAAGGTCCAACCTTTAGATTTCTTACAGCATGAGTCCATGGTCCAGCTAAAAACTGAAATTCCCAATTAGAAAGCAGAGGGGTAAGAACTTCTTTTGAGCTAGCACAGGAGGGGGTCATTTCCCTAAGTGGCAAGTTTAACAAGGTCAGTTGCTTCACACACTGAGAAAAGAAAATAGGACTTTGTATCACTTAACATTCAAGCTCAGCCACCCACAGCTGACAGAGGACAGGGCCCTGACAAATGAAGAGGCAACTGTGTGGATAAGGGAAGTAACGGTATGCAGGGAAAATAATTGACCATGCAAGGCTGATAATTAGTCATAGAAAACCCCCACTGATTTTTACATTCCTTATCACCACACATCATGTCTGTGGTTTTAACCACAGTTTATAATATGCTGTTGGAGTAATAGCCACAAAGCATACCATAAATGTCGAATTTCCTATGAATATGAAAGCTGTAGCCTGGCTTGGATCCCTCTAGCAGTTAAGCAACCACTGTGACTGGATTCTGCTTCCCCACTAACCTGTCTTCCAGAAGGCAGGTTTTGCTTTAGAAGTTTTAGTCTAGGGATGAATCCTTCTGTTATTTTCCAGAAGGATTAAAAAATACAGGTGCTTTTGAATCTTTATAGAGTCAATAAATATACCAACATGTGTGTCCTGTCTCGTCTCCTCGCCTCCAGGGCAGGGACTGAAAGAAGAGTGAAAAAGATTGCTCTGCTGCTTTTATTAACAGTCCTTATCTCTACCCAGATCAGAACCAGCAGGACTGAGGGAGGTTACTTGTCAGGTCTGAAGATTTCAGAAGGGAGAGGCTAATAATGTAACCAAGGGAGAAGGACAAAATTTGCTGCTCAAAGGGACAAACAGGACTTCCACGATGAAGGCACTGTCCTATATGAAGCATGAGCTAAGCCAAACTGCTGATTCTGTCTTTTCTGGTTCTTGAAAATGCATATTACAAAACCAGTCAATTTCTCACAGAACCAGTTGGGGTTTATTTCCCCTTAGAAAGATAAATACAGTCAGTTACTTCTTTACTAAGAACTGGATGGGATGGGAAGTCCAAAGAACAGGGTTTATTACTTTTCTGGTGCCACTGGGCACTCAACCAGGCCCTCCTATGAATTTCAAATTTTAGATCCAGTTTGGTTTTGAATGCAAGATAAGAACATCTCTAGAACTTTGTTTTAGCATGTTTGTTTGCAGTTATGTTGGATGATTATTGTCTTGCTTTTAGAACTGAATATGCAAATGATTGTATGGCACCATATGGAGGAGGATGGATTAATTTTATCTAGAAATACTAAAACCATATTTACAAGAAGATGCTGTTGCAAGCTGCCATAATATGCTAAAGGATTTGTAATGCTTCATAAACTGTACTTTTGCTTATTAATGAATACTAATATAGTTCGTTTTCTCACACATTTTTTACATCTGCTGTTGACTTTAAAGGTTCTCTATGACGTACATGACAATCCTCTGATAAAGGTTTAGCAAATTCATAAAGTAAAGCACACCAACACTCTCTGGAGAGATGGCACTTCTCAGGAAAACTCATCTAGAAGATTTGGGAACTTTTAATTTATGACTATAATGCTTTGTATACATTTGTAATTACTTCGATAATATATGCAAACTTCTAGCATTTGGTGCTAAATGCCACTAATTTGTGATGAAAGCACTGGAAGATACACAGAGAAAAAAACCCAAAGTTCTGTATCTCAGCTGAAAGCTAAGCACAGTTGTCTATAGCCTAAAGGGTTACACTTTTCACCCAGTGTGTTCTAAGCAAGTAATGACTAGTCCTGAAAATTGCCAGACCCCTGCTGAATTTCTTTTACATTGCTCTTGGGCTAGAAGTGAATGAGAATAAAGCCCTGGGTGCTTCTCTGCTGGATCAGAACAAACATACTAGTTGATTTTTAGCATACATATTTCCATAACTGCCATAATTCAGTCAGTCAAACTCATTTTCTTTCAGAATGCAGTATTACAGAACTTATGCTGCAAATAACTTGTCCTTAACCTTTTAAAATGGACACACATCAACACATCATCTTTGAGGATGTTCCTCAACAGTCATACGGGAATAATAACTGCATTTTTTTCTCTTTCCTTTTCTTATTTAGATTGTACTTGACACAGGAAAAAATGTTATATTCCCCATCTCCTTAGTTCAAAGCCAACACAGAACTTCCAGTGAGTTGTGTGCTTGTGTGCTGAATACCTACTTGTGCAAAGCCCCAGCCACAAAGAACAGCTTTATTAAAACCTGTTAGCAGTTAAGTCAGACCATCACTGCATTTCATCAGCAATGAAAGAATAGCATTTAGAATGAGTTTTTGAAGGACAACACCTACCACTATCAAATTTTAACTGAACAGAGAGCAAGTTTTAGGTCCAGCCAGGAAAACATTCATTTTTCCTGGTTCATTATGATTCACTTGCCTACACTACCATCTCCTACACACCTGCAATTTTCCATACCATAAGATCCCTCCTCCAAATCCTATCTGACAGACTTTAAGAGGAGCCTACTCAACATTGTAGATATTTGTCTCTTCAATCACTTGGGTACCTTTGAAAATCCAACTCTCTATGCACATTCAAGTTCTATGGTTCTTTAGGCCTAGGTTTGCTTCCCCTGAAAACATTAGCAAAACTTGTCTCTGGAATCCAGTGTGATGAGCTACACTTTTTTTTTAAAAAAAAGATCAGTGTTGGATTCTGAGGCTGCTTACACAATTATAAATAAAAGACTACAAACAAGACAATTTGTCAAAATGCCTGCATGTTCAGATTGTCTATTATTTTTAAGGAAAAAAGTTAGCTTTTTCTCTTCTCATCTCAAGGACACATAGTAGCATGCATTTGAGGTAGAGTATTTTGGAAACCACTTTCCTTCCATCTCCACTAAGAAGCATGCCCAGTAAAAAAGCTGAATTTAAATGAGGTCTGGCAGTAATAGGGAACACCTTTCACAGAGAAGCTAAATTGCATTCTTGACTTTCAAATAAAAAGCACATACAGCAGTAATAAAAGCCATGCTCAAATGTAATGATAAATACTTCTAAAATTCCCTATCACCTCTAAAAGTTAATTTTAGAAAAGCAAAAGATAAAAATCACAGAGATTAGCATATTAATGGTTCCCAATCTGTATTTACAAATCTCATAAATCTGTTAATGGGTAATATTAAGTAGATAAGTGATGTTAATATAATGCAAAAAAATATTAAATGCTAAAATTTGCAGTGTAAATCTGGGAGTGTGCATGCAATACATTAAAAGGGACAAAACTGCGAATTTCACAGATTAAAGCATTAAGAATTTGCAGAGTGACTGCCAGGAACAAGAAAAATGAGAAATCTCACACATACAAAGCAATCAGTGTCTTTAGGTCCAGAACAGCCTCCAGCGCATTCCCGGTGGCAGCAGTCACTGACGTAGGGCCCATAGCACCGTCCATCACACTGCTCTGCACACACTGTCTTCGTTACTAGGAGGAGGCAGGAAAAATTGTCATGTCAGAATCAGAACCAAGGAGAGAGCTCTCCAGCTGCACACTGAGGAAAACAACAAACAAAACAGCATACCGAAAAAAACCCTCAAGTTTTAAGGCAATTGCTTCAATGGTACTGGCCACTCGTATCTTCTCGAATCCTTCACAATATCCTATTCAGAAACATACATGTTGTTCAAGGACTGCAGAGGAAGGATTTTTAAGATGTTTGCTCTTATCCTTGGATATTTGGGTGTTTCAGATAGAATGTTATTTTCAAATTACCAGCTTTTGTAAACAGCTGATGGAAACCTATGAAAAAAACCCCCACAAAATAACAGAAGAGCTCATCAGTTCCATGTGAGTTTTCCCACCATGAAGAACAGCAACACTGAGTAAATGAGTGAAATTCAGAGTAAGGCCAGCAATCTCAGAGCCAAATGCTGTTCTTGATGGCAATCTGTTTGACAAATAGGCAATGAGATAAAAAAAACAGAATACAACTTGTAGATTGGAACACATTTGGAAACACCACTTACCTTTTCTAAGTAACACAATCCAGCCTCCATTCACAGGGATACAACTATATTCTACCAACTGGAAAGCAGAGTGATTTAAGTGGTACCACACTACTGTACCTCAGGGCTTAGCCTTGTGCAAAGAATGGTCAACAAGTGGAGCACCTTCCTCCCCTCACTTGGCTATAGCCTCTATCTTTATTTTATGGAAAAAGAAATTAATGTTATCTGCAGGACTATACCAGCTAGCACATACAGAATGCCAGGAAGCTGTGCTGTCAGCTGTCTTTTGATAAAAGCAGGGACGTTACACTTCTGTAATTAACCTTTACCATTTATTTTGTTAAAAGCATTTAACTACTTCTCTACAGAAAACACTTTCCAAGAAGCCAGAGAACACAAAATTCCACCCAATTTTCTGCTCAATTCTACTATTTAATTTATTGGTAACTCCTTTATAAGTATTGTCTAAACCAAATTCCCTGCACTACTTGCCAGAAATACTTAAGGTAATGCCAAAGCTTCTTGATATACAGAGTATTTATTTAGGACATAAAAATGTAAATAACCAAAGAGAATCATCATTTATAATCTACAGAATAAAGTGATGCACTTTCAGAGTAATACCATCTTGCTGATACCAGAGGCAAACCCCCAGACAGAAAACACTTTCATGCCTTATGCAATCTAATTTAAGGAATAAGAGAAATTTCTGTAAATGCATTTGCTGTCAACAGAGCTAAAGAAACAGATTTAAAGGATTTCTTTTTTTAAGTAACAGTATTGATAACCATTAAGGCAGATATATGAAACAGTGACATATGTTAAGCAGAACATATGTTGCAGTATGCCACCACCATACCATTAGCTGATAGGAACAGTCTTACGTCATGAAAATGACTGAAGACCTCGTTTAGTCAGTGACTGTATACTGTTTTCTGCCAGTTCAGAAACTGGTCCATAGTGCCTTGATTTGCAATGGACTGTACACCACCTGCTTTGACCTCAAAGGGAGCCGAAGCACAGATTTATCCTGACTTGATAGAGGACCCTATTTGCCAGAGGCTCCCTCCATCAGTTCAGAGGCACAGAAGCAAATGACATTCATTTCCTTCCATTCTGTGACCCAAACCCTCTCTGTTTACCTGTGTCACTCCTCAGACAGGGAGTAACCCCCAAGCCAAGGGGGCATCATCCAAATGCTCTGCCTCCTTTTTACACACCAAACATTCCTCACCACACATACCTCATTTTTTAAAATGACTGCTCCTCCGCCACCACTTTCTGCCTCGCTAGCTAGTGTCACCACAGGCAGCGGAAGGACAGACCCCAAAAGGCCACACACCCATGTACCAAACTGTTCCTCACGGCAGCAGCATGGCGGGCACTAAAATGGCTGCAGCAGCATGGCGGGCACTAAAATGGCTGCCCCGCCACTGAGCATGCTCAGTGCCCCCTTCCAGAAGGTTCAACAGACAGAGGGTGCAGTGTCTGCGTTCCCCTCACCATGACCACCCCACCTGTCACATCCTAAAAAATTGCAGTGCACCAGTAGCATATTTCCTTTTTCTTTAAAAAAAAAAAAAATATATTCACTGGCAGGATGCTGTTAAAAAGCATTTTTCACTGTTGTTCCACAGCAAGTTAATGCTTTCTTTAAACTTAGGAAGTTTTGGTGTAAAGCACCTCTGTGCAGACAATTAGCAGGAGCCAGGTAATTAAATAAATTATAATTTATTTACCTCAATGCCAGCTGCTGTAGAGAGTGGGCCAAGATGTCTACTATCACCTGGCAGACTTTTAAAAGGGCAAAGAGGCCGAGGCCTGGCAGCATGGCCTGTTCCAACAGCCGCAAGAGGTATTGGGAGCCCTCCACCACTGCCCCCCAAAACCAGGCCCTGAGGAGGCGAATCCTCTGCCTCAAGGGGAGGGGAGGCCTGCGTCCGCCATGCCTGGTGTCCGCACCCATAAACCACACTGACCACCCCTGGCACGTTTAAAAGAGGCACGGTCTTCTTCTCACCTCACAAGCTATTATTTATAGTGAGCCCTAGGCTGCATAATTTTAACAGTGGTGGAGAGCAAGCTCCAACACCACCAATGGATTTAAGCAATTTACTGACAGCTTTTCAGCAGTTTTTGCACTATTAGGCTAGCACAAAATCATCCGAATTCTTCACCCTCCTCTAGAGCCCCACAGTAAGGCTTTTGCAACGTATAAAGTTACAGGTGTTGTAGTTTTTGTTTTTTTTTTTTTTTTTAAAAAAAAAAAAACAAACCCTACCTTTTTAAGAAATGACTACAATTTATTCCAGAGCATGTTTCCTCTTCCAAAAAAACCAAGAACATCCCCTGCAGCAAGGCTGCCCTGGGGGGATATGGCCCCCTTTTCAGCACAATACTTAAACAGAACACCTTCAAAACGTATACTCTGCTTACGATTAGGCACCAGCTTAATGAAGGCCTCTGCCATGCTGTTCAGGATAGGGAGCATTTTGAGTTTTCCTGAAGACTAGGAAGTTATAAAGTGGTTTGCAAAAGTTACTATTAGGAAGGGTTTGCTGCTGTTCTTCCCTAATTGTTTATTTTGCTGGGAAAGCAAACAATGCCAACAGAAATGCCAACATTTCATTCTAGGAAAAGGCCATGACATACTGTATTTATCTTCTGGTTCATTGCATGCTGTATTTGCATTATAACTGCTATTGAGGGTCCAGCTCTGAGGAGGACCTGTCAGATATCTTCAGTGGCACCCTGTACGGAGACAGAAAAAAGCTTAGTGGGCTCTGAATATTTTTAAGGACTCATATTCAAGACAGTTTCCAATGAAGGGTTTTCCCCAAACCAAAACAAACACAACAATGTCTTGTATGAAGTCCTGAAACAATCTGATTGTTCACATTCCAATCAACGTTAACTCAACAGTTCAGCTTTCTGCAATCATTATCATGTGGTAACCCTACAGAAAATGCACACATCTGCAATGGTTTAAAAAGACAGTAAGCCTTTTCTCCCAAAACTTTCCCCCAAATACCATGAAGTGATTTTATAGCTGTGACTCAGGACCTATCTAAAAGAGGGAAATGTAAAGGTAAATATCACCCAAAATATCAAACTGTATGTTCAGGCTGATGAATGTTGGTGGGCGGCTCCTAGAGGGGACATGTGGCTCAAGAAGTTGCTTAGAAGAGAGTGGGGACAGATGGCAGGGAACTTGGCAGCAGCTACAAACAGGCAGCATCAAATGAGAGGAACTCTGCCGCAAGCTGAGAGAAGAGTGGAGCAACAACCTCTTCCTCCTGCTACCTAGTGTGGAGTCTGTTCACAGGGGAGCTGATAGACAGGGGTGATCAGGACCCCCCACATCACACAGTTCCAGACACACACATGAGATCCAGGAGTTCTGGGCTGAGACCCCAGAGGCATTTTAGGTGCCAGATACTCATTTCTTCACCCAGCATAACTGTAAGGATAACCTTCACTAATTGCAGCTGAGGCCACAAGTTTCAAACCACATTCTTGAGGGTCAGGACAACTACCCACCCTGATGCCTGCTGACAGTTTGTGGGATCCCAAGAGATCTGAGGATTCAGCTGCAAAGAACTATCACACTCAGGTTCAGGACAGCAAAGGAGAGTGGCAAACACCAATATCTTGAGAAAGCATGCCATGTGCTGGGATGGGTTTCTGGGGGAATGTGGAACAGTGACTGTCAACCTCTACTAGTATTTCACTGCGATATAGCCATAAACTGTGTTGGAAACAGGGTGTAATGGGCACTTCATACATGTGTGCAATTAATTAGTCTCTCTTATTGTTTCACTTATTCATTAATTATGTTGGGAGTTATGTCACAATGGAAAAAATGGGAAGTAACTGAAATCAATGAAGAAGTCTTACGAACATGCAAAATTATTAGAGAAATACAAGGATTTTAATTAAAGATGCTGGCTCCAAGCAAAAATGCTAGGTTATCCTGATTGATCTGAGTTGCTGGTTCAGCTCCCTGTCTCCTCCACCAGGCTCCCACTTGCCTTTTTCAGCTCTAATTGGGTACTTACTGTATTGGCACCTTCTTTTTCTCAGCAACATCAGCTGCACAAAGGCTTTATAAATACAATTATGCTCAGGCTGAACTTCTGTACGCATACAGAGTCATGAGGCGTTTTACATTTGCTGACTATTTATGTTTTGGGGTTGATTTAAAGGGTATTTGCCTTTTTGCATTCCCTTAGTTGGGCCTATATTTTAACTTAGATTTTTCTCTTTTGTTTCAGTTACATTCCTCCAGGAAAAAGTGAGTAATCTGCCATTTCAATAAAATAATTTATTCAATTTCTTTTCATATGAAAAATAAAAAAAACCTAAACCCAGCACCCAAACTCTTAACAAGACATCAACAGCAAAACCAGTAACAACTATAGATTTTCAAATTTGATTAGTAACACCTAAAAGCATTTGTTCCTGTGTTTTTTTTTATAAGTGGTTTACATTCTGTTTAGTGAGTGCCCAATGCTCTTTGAAAAATATTCTTTTTTAAACTATTTCCACATTAGCCTTTCCTGACACTGAAACAAAGAATACCGTCTAGCTTTCAAATGTTCAATATTAATATTTACTAATATTTTAACTATAAAAGAAAAATGGGTTGTTAACTGCATAAAACAGAACCCTGAAATTACACCTTCTCTACCTCCTGACAGAACAGCTTATTTTAAATTCCCTATTAATTGTCTTCTTAAATATGTACATTTTCTCGTCACATTTACAGAGACATTAGGACAGAGTTAGATTGCAGGTGGTGTATCAGATGGAGTTAGAAGTATAGAAAGACATTGCTGGAAGGCAACATAAGAAGCTAGATAGATGATATTCATGCAAAAAACAAAAGGATTTTGATTTTTTTCCATATGTAATTTGAAATGAAAGATGTGGATTAAGATCTTTCATTTTTTATCCTTTCCCAGGAAAATAATTTAAATCTTATCTTGGGAGGGGGACTCATTAGAGTATTTTGTATCAGTGACTCAATAAAAAAAATGAAATTATTAAATATTCAGGTGCATCTCTGAGTTGTTTCTAGGAACAAAATAGTTTGACACTAGGATGCAGTACTGCTGAAGTGTTTTCCTACAAGCGTTTGAAAGACATGCATCCCCAAGGTGACTAGGTTAAGGTATACGCTGTTTCTGATACCATTCATCCTGTCTCCGGCTTGTATCTAAGAATAACATTTATAAGCTTGAAAGCCAGGCATGTTTTTTAAAGTCAGAAATGAAGGTAGCAAAAGCATAGCACCACTTGCATTTTTATGTTTTGAGTCCCTACTCATGTTCTTATTCTTTGCTTCAAACAGTTTGCAGAAAAACACATTTTGAGAAAGTGCAATGAAGAAATGCCCATTGCCAGCCTAACAGTCAGTCTTTTCCTTAAATCCTGCTGTTTAGCCAAGGTGGCAGCAAGGTCAGGGAGGCAAAGAGGAAGCTTATGATATAAAATTAACTCCTATCCCTGACAATCAGAGGCTGCAGAGTGTGCTTGATGGTAAAAGGCCATAGAGTAGCTATTTCAATTAGAAACGTGCGATCTGTGTATTTCCCTAGAACTTAGATGGCACATGTCTTTTCACAGTTTATTATTTTAAATCCGCAGTGGCACCTTAGCCTGTGCCCGCTCTCTGGATTTGAGAGAGCAGTCACTGTGAAGAAAGAGATAGCTGTCACTCTTGGAGCAAACTCACCATGCAGCTCTGCTAAGCTTCTGACTTCACAACAGTGCAGATAAGTTTTTCTCTCTCTGGTATTACTACATTAATCCACCAGATCAGCTCACTTATCTGAGAGCAGCGTTTTGTAGAGGTTGAGACCATGGGAGCTGATCCTGCCACATGAACTTCTGCAGCCACACAGAGTCCAGTTGGACTTCCCAACTTTATATAAGGCTGGAGCCGAGGCCCAAGCCAGGATCATATCATCCTTACAGAACTGCCAAGTTTTTACAGTATTCTTGGAAAAACTAACCACATAAGGCCTGAATAAGCCTACTCAAGTTCAAATTCATCCAGAATTACCCTGGTTCTTACAGAGTTACTAGTTTTAATAGACAAACAGGCCTCTCATTAGGACAGAGAAAGAATCAGTGTTAATTAATTCTAGCCATTATTTAAGATTATTTGATCAGCTAGGGTTTAAGGCCCTTTCCATTATCTACTTCAGCACATAACCTTAATGTAAGGAGGCTTTCTGAGCACTGACTTCTTTGGGGCTTTCATAAAGGCTGCCAGCAAAGGAAGGAGACATACTAGCTCAATTCGGACAAAGAAGGAGCTGTTTTGCATCACAGTACCTGGTTCCTTACACTTGTTATTCCTACAACCTGTCTTACAGCTTTTTTAATCATACCCACAGATAAAGCTCAATATGAAACAGTAATACATGAACATGAACTTCAGCAGAGCTGTAACTGTCATCAGCTTTGCCAGTAACATCAGCTGATAGTCCTGAACAAAAAGCAGCGCCTGGCAGGGTGGCAGAGCCTCTGCAGGCACACAGATCCTTTGCCCCTTGCTTTGCCACAGACACGAGGTCAGCTTGCACTTCCTGCTTGTACTCACTCATAAAACGTTCGTGTCAAGCTTCTGCCATTTCTAATTTCCTCTTATCTCTTGCTCCAAGCAGTAAAAAAAAAAAAAAAAAAAAGAGAGGCATAGTTATAGCGTTCCTAATATTTCTAGCAAAAAAGGCAGATGACATTGGCCTATCATCGGTTGAGAGTTGGTTGGTGTGCTCACTTGATAGCAGTTAATTTGTCACAATCCCTTCCTCCTAGCTACAACTCAGCCAAGGATACAAGCACAAGCTAGAGCAGTGCTCTCTGGGGGAGATATCAGCAACCATTTCATTTCCTAGGAAGAGTGACTCCAGTAAATGCAATCAGTTTCCACCTTCCTAAATTTCAAAGAAGGGATATGTAAAGGATAGCTCTATTCTTGTAAGGAGGGGAACTTGTAGGGAAAGACAGCTCTCAGTTTTCTCTTTTTTTATATTTGCTAATATTGTGACTGCACTTCTAGCTCTAGTGCTCATCTGAAGAAGCTGAAAGCACACAAAGAAGAAACACTCAAAAATATAGTTCTTTTTTATTAATTTTAATGCTCTCTAATTCAAGAGGACAGACAGACATTGTGAAGGACCCTTCACTTACTACTTCCTTCACAAAAAACCTATTATACTCTCTTTCAGTACAACTCAAACATATTCTGATGTCACAATGAGAACAATTCTGCAAGATAACTAATATTCCCAGGCTCCCACTGAAATTAACAGAGTATTTTGGCATTAGGAACTATGCAGCATCAGGCCATCATTAAAGATCTCCAAATGTGACTTGTAGTTTTTTCTGTTCCTGCAGTATTCACTTTGGTGTATTCCAAAATAACTATCAATATTCTCAGGAGCCATGCTCCTTGTTGCCACCAAGAATTGAAAAGAAAATTCAAGTTAGCTTAAGCATTTTATGAAAGCACAAGAGAGGAAAGAAAAACATAAATTCACATGGGTAGAAAAAAAAGTGGATCATCTCGGTAAAAACATACAGAAAAAAATTCATATATTTTAGAATTATGCTGAAACCAGAATTTATACTATCCTTTCACAATAAATAAATAAATAAGTAGGATCCCTGTTTCCAGTCCTTTTTGCTTCCTTTCTTTTTTTTTTTTCTTTTTTTTCCCCTGAGTCTTGCATACTTACAGGTCTGGCAGTGATTCTCTGTGGGTCCCCAGCATCGGCCTGTGCAGGACTTGTGGCATCGACCACCTGCAGGACAGACAGAAAGAGAGAAAGATTAGAAACGTAGCTTCCACTCATTTCTTCAAAGTCCAGCAACTGCTGAAGAGGAGGGTCCATCTTGTCTTTAGAGAGGTTTTATGCTTCACCAAGTTTGAAACAGTGCCTGTAAAAAAGGCCCGGATAAGCAGCCAGAACTGGTGTCAGACATATGAAATACGGCTACTTATTGAAGTGCTTTATAACTTAAACACCTCTCTGCTATGTATAATGACTAGGACAATTAAAAAAAAAAATTAAAAAAGGATGAACAATTTTAGAGGAATGAGGAACAATTTCATCAGACAGCGCTATTATTATTGCTCTCTACATCCTATGTAAGACGCACTCATTCCTCCACACAGGAGAAGAGATGGCTGTGCTAGACAGCATAATCTGTCTGTCTATCTATCCATTGTTCAATTTCATCTGAACAATACGGCGATACACTCAATGCCTTTGATTAAAAGCCACCCCTCTGCCCTAGAAGCTTGCAACAGCCTTCATGTCCAATATTGTGGTAATGGAAACGTGCCCTGCACAACCACTCAACTCCAGTGACAGCTAAGCTCACAGGACCTTTCCTTTTCTGGCTGCTGATTCTCTAGTTACCTGTAGTTGTGCTTCTGAAGGAGCCTCGTGTTACCCAGAGTCAGTACCGGGTCCAGTCCTGTTCAACTTAGTCATCAGTGACCTGGATGAAGGCACTGAGCGTACCTTCAGCAAGTTTGCTGATGATACAGAACTGGGAGGAGTGGCCGATTCAGCAGTGCCATCCAGCAAGACCTGGACAGGCTGGAAAGTTAGGCAGAGAGGAACCTAACGGAGTTCAACAAAGACAAGTGTAAGGTCCTGAACCTGGGGAGGAACAACGCCAGGCACCAGCCCAGGCTGGGGCTGACCTGCTGGAGGGCAGCTCTGCAGAGAAGGACCTGGGCGTGCTGGTGCACAGCAAGGTGCCCGTGAGCCAGCAGTGTGCCCTGTGGCCAAGAAGGCCGATGGCACCCTGAGGGGCATGAGGAGGAGCGCGGCCAGCAGGCGAGGGAGGTGATCCTCCCCCTCTGCTCTGCCCTGGTGAGGCTCATCTGGAGCGCTGTGCCCGGTGCTGGGCTCCCTGGTTCGGGAGAGACAGGGAACTGCTGCAGAGGGGCCGGCGGAGGCTACAGAGATGGCGGGGGGAGTGGGGCATCTCCCTGGTGAGGAAAGGCTGAGGGAGCCGGGCCTGTTCAGCCTGGAGAAGAGAAGGCTGAGAGGGATCTTATCAATGTACACAAATCCTTTAAGGGCAGTGGCAGGAGGATGGGGACAGGCTCTTTTCAGCGGTGCCCAGCGGCAGGACAAGGGGCAACGGGCACAAACTGCAACACAAGAAGTTCCATTTGAACGTGAGGAAGCACTTCTTTACCCTGAGGGTGACAGAGCGCTGGGACAGGCTGCCCAGAGGGGCTGTGGGGTCTGCTTCTCTGGAGACATTCAAAACCCACCTGGACATAACTCTGTGTGACATGATCTAGGACAACCTGCTTTAAAAGGGGGTTGGACTAGATTATGTCCAGAGGTCCCTTCCAACCCTGACCATTCTGTGATTCTGTGAGATGGAAAGCACACAGAAGAACTGGTAAATTCTCCTCTGGCTACATCTTACGTTATTTAAGAAAATGCTTGGACAGTCCCACACCAGTCCTGACTGCGAGCAAATGGAGACTTCATTCCACAGCTCCCATCCAGAGGTGGCCAGAACTCGATCACACTCCTGCTCTTAATGCTTCTCCCTCGTGAATGCCAAATGCTCCCAGAGCACACACAGAGAACCTGCCTTAGTGCACCCGGGGCCCCAGCTGCTAAACCCCAGGTGTGGCAGTGCCTGAGGTGTAGGCAGCCAAGCCCTTTACACTCAGCTAGACCTGAAGGGATAAACTGAGGAACCCATCATAAGTATTGAAGAATATGCACAGTCCTTATTGCTAGTCTTTTGACCACAAGAACCTAACCTTGTCTTTGATTAAACTTTCATTCATCACTGAATACTGCTGAGCTTCTGTTAAGTGAATTTCCCCTTTGAACCTGATCCAGAAGCTTACCTTTCAATCACAACAGCAGCTGCTGTTAACACTGCTCCATTACACCAAATCAAATACTTCCCACATGCCCTGATGGGAGATAGTGTTGGAGAAAGTGTAAAATGTCTCTCAGCTAAGGTTGGATCACCCCCCAAAAAAACGCTACTCCTCTGCTAGCAGTGTGCTTATACCTACGAGACATTATACAGCTGAGCAAACCCACTGTGATAGTCATGTGAAGTCTGACTTTCTGTCACTACTTTTTCAAAGCTAGCGTTCTTCCCTCAGCACTTGCACAGCATTCATGGTGCTATTGATGATGTTGTATGGTAATTACCACACCGTATGCCAACTACCTTGTTAAAACTACCAGCTCCTTGTTGCATTCATGTTCATTTAAAGCAATTATACTTGGGAAGTGTTGTTGCTGACATCACCAGCACATAATTTGCTGTCACATTCTGCCATCTGTTTATTTAGATCACAAATGTACTATAACTACATAATGCAAACTCATTCTGGCTGACAGGGAGGGAACTCCATCTGGCATGAATAATGCAACTTTTATCAGTAATAATGATTATTATGATTATTAAGAGACTACTGGAACCCTTTGCAGAAAGCAAATAAATCCATATTGATTTGTAAGAATGGAAGTTCAAAAAGAAGGTGAGGTATACAGCAAATTAAAGGAAGAATTTTAACAGAGTGATCTTGATAAGATACAGTTTGTTTGTTGATTTTGGTGTTTACAACTGAAAAAAAATGATCCCCAGGGAAGTGGGTTTTATAAACTGGCTATCCCTGACCAACAGAAGAAGTGGAAAGGAGAAAGGGTATGGCCCTGGATGCACGTACAGATGATCTTTCCACTGCTTGCTTTCTTGGTCCTCACCTGAGCCAGAGCATCTCTGCTGGGGGCAGCTCAGGAGGAACCGCAACCCATGGACAACAGAATCATCACCTGCAAGACTCTGTTTTATGCCCAAACCTTCCCTGCAGTCAATTCTCATGCCTGGCTAGCTTAAGGCCTCTGGACTTTAGGGAGAAAGCCAGAAGTCTTGCAGCTAGATGCAGTAAAAAGCACTGCACAGATCATTTGTAACCACATGTTCCTGAGGCAGAGTGAGGCAGCAGTTTGGCTGCTTCTTCCTCTTTCTGCCCCTGGATTCTACCGTGTTCCAAACCATACTAGATCCATCAGGCTTTCCACCGCAATTTATGCAGTGAGATAACGCAGAAGAAACTTCAAGCATCCATCCAAGTGATCTCTAACTAGACAGTCCACCCACACTTCTGCAAAAGCCACGCTTCAAAATAAAAATCCTCATATTTGAAATTCCTAGGCACCAAGCTGATCCTCGATACACAACGAAAAATATATTCAGCCACCTCTATTCCTCCAGGAAATAAAAGTGATCCAACATCTTAAAAAATAATTTAAAATATATTTTTAAGTTGCATGCCTGCTTCCTGGTACATGACTTTGTTTGGCAGTGTCAGCTGATAATTTGCATTTAAATAGAGATATTTAACAATAAAGCAAGAAAGGGCTGCCAGTTTTCTTTTTTCTCACTGGGAACTCAAAGTGTCTGTTTCATTGTTTTCACTTTTCTGAGCTGTGCACACACAACAAGGAGCTGAGCTTATAGGCAGCACACCTCTGAATTGCATTGTTACATGTCCTTTTGAAGGTCAAATATACTGAGAATTAAAAACAAAACCCAAATTCCCTCCAAATAGTTTAAATTGTTTAAAAAGAAAGGTAACTCTTTCTCTCAGTACGAACTGGTCCAGATTCTGCCCTCACATACCTTGCTATTTCATCTGTTTTCCCCCACTGTAAAAATGACAGATTGATATCCATTAAATATTAGCTCTGTAATAACATAAAAACAACCCCATGGAAGTAGTCAGGAGCATAAGGAACGTTCATGTGAGGAATAGGTCTCACGATTAGATTTGTATGTCAGGTTTAAGTGTTAATACATCTATTGGTGCTAAGACTGATGAGGTCTTTGAAATAATTATACTACTTCTCACAGATCTCTCTGTATATATTTCTTAGGATTTTTAGATTGTAGTGTACCAAAAGATTTGTGAAAAAAAATTATCAAACTATTTGTGGCATAAAATAAATCATTTGTGTTATTCCTTGTGTCTCTAAAATATTCTAAACCCCTGCAACATACAGCAGTAAGGGCTAAAAGAAATAACTAATGAAGAAATGCCAAACCATGAAACTTCAGAAGTGTTCTTCCTTCTGTTTTGATGCAGCAGTGAGTCAAGAGGTAGAACTCTCCTATGATGTCCTCCACTGGTCTTTGACATTAAAAGATGCCAAGTGTCCTAAAATCATGGTGGAAATTGGTAGACCCTAGGGACACCCTGCAGCAGTAAACCAGCCCATCTGTAACGACTCATCATATATGTTCCTTTTATAATCAAAATGTGATTCAAGAACTAGCTGGAATTTGGAAAAAAAAAAAAAATGCAGGGCACTACCTTGCTCATTCATTTAATTCTTGCACATTGGTGAAGGCACATAAGAAAAAAAGTGATTCTTTTCTAAGTGAGAAAATGAAGGGAAGAACCTGGAAAAGTCTCCTGCCCTGTTACAGATGTGATGCTAGAGTACATTTCTGCTCCTGAATACTAGCACAGCTTTGCATAAATGGTGACATTTTATTAACTGGATGGCAGAGGAGGAGGAGGGAAGGAGTTAAAAGGAGGCTTACGTGAGTTTTACAGTGTTTGTTATAAAATCTAAGTTTAGAAAGGGCAGATTCCCACTGGAACATGAGAATTAATTTTGCTTTGGCAAATTTCACACAGAAAACCAATGGCTCATCTCCTGGGCTCATCTTTCCTCGGCCAAGACTACTTCAACAGGTCTTCATTATGGACTCCGGTACAGAGTATCATCATTGTAATGTCCAAGGTAGAGTTTTATTTGTGGGAGATGCTTCTGCTCCCCCAGCTGGGGAAAGTCACTAGCAGAAATTGTTTGCTCACTAGCTTGGGAAAGACCGAGGTTACTTCATCCTTGTGCTTTCCTGAGAACTGAGAAGGGCTTTCCTTGAGCTCCAGACTGACTTTATTATTTCAGGAACAGTAAAACCGCAAAGGATTAAGTTACTGACAAGACAAGAAAAATGAAGTCCTCCTCTTAGCTCTAAGCTCAGTGTAGTACAGAGAAGAAACTCTGCTTCTTCCCCATCAGCTATGCGAGCTGCCTCCAGCAGGCCTCTCTCAGTAGGAAAAGGAAAGCAGAATTAAGAAAAGAAATGGTCCCACTTTGCACAAAGCTTGCATTTACAGATGGTTTCTATGAGGTTAATAAATCATTAATAAATGTTGGCATATCTGCAACACACTGATATTGAAGTGCGAATAAACACAGCCAGAATAAAGTGGCTTTGATGGTTACAAGCCACAGTTATAAGCAGCCTCTTTACTTATCTAACAGTCTAAAATAATTGATTAACTATCAAAACACCCATAAATCATTTATTAGCTTCTGTAAGCTACTTACAAACTCATCCTTCATCTAAAAAATTCAATCCTGCAAAAATGCTAGAGATGCCATATAGATGTTTCTAGAGATAACTAGCCCAAAGGTCCAAGAAGTACCACGTATACTCTGCGGTAAGTGTCCCAGTCTCTTCTTTCCATTGCTTAGATGGGACAGAAGGTTTAAAAATATGCCTGCATGTTGTTTTTCTAGGCAGCTAAACTCCTTAATGTATGAAGAGATAACAAAATCAAAATACAATTCAAAGACAGCAGCACAGCATTAACAAGAATTAAAGATACTATTGTTGTGATTGATTGTTCTGCATTTATCAGGCTGTAATGCTTTCCATGTCCCTGGCTGACTGTTCCTTTTGTCACACATTCATTCACCCACACTTCTTTGTTAAGTAAAAATAATTTTGCATTTTCTACCCGCCCTGTGCTAGCCTTCAGATCTCTTCTGCTGATTTGAAAGTTAATTACCTAACAGAGACTCACACTTTTCAGGATTTCCTTTCTTTATGGTGGGACAGACACATGCCACAAGAGAAAGTAAAACTTTCTATAAAAGAAGAAAATATTTTATAGAAATATCTAGAGTTCATTTCTTCTCTGTAGCAGCATTATGGGATACAGAAATCTAAGGGTCAGTTCCTCTACTGCTATCAAATTATGTCACTTTACTGATGTTAGATGAGTTCTTGGGATGTATCACCAAATAGTTTTTCAACATGGGATTAGTCCCATAAAAATTAGGCTTTTCTTTAACAAGCTGTACCTGAACTGGTATTGTTACTTTCATTGTGGTAAACGGCAGAACTTCAGCTGACCTTTCTGCCTCCTATCTATATTGTTTCTACCCCATATTCTCCGTGCCCAATAGAGGTACCCTGCCCAAACATTAATGGGATCCCTTTACAGTGAAAACTCACACAGTATTCATCCATGAAGAAACCTTACACTGTGGAAAAGCACAGCATCTTTTGTGGATGCTATGACCATCCACGAGTCAGTTTTCTAGCCCCCACCCCCTAACTGTCAAGTGCGTGCATCCAGTATACAGGGACCACTGGGGGTCAATAACAGTGAAAGCAAACTCCCTCTAATGATTGCTTCCAATAGGGCCTTCCAAGTCTGCCATTCAACGCCTCTATCTTCCTCTCATCTTCCTTTGGCAGATAAGAAGAGAGATGCACACAAATGAAGAGGGACTCAGGCACAGGCAGCTGAAAAGAAAGTGGCACGGGAAATAGGTCTGGGAAATGAAAACAGTCCAAGAGATATGCCCTGAAAGACAGGCACCGAAAGAGATACGAGGACAGTGCGAGAGAGAGTGGGGAGAGGAAACAGATAAAACTGAACCAGCACTGAAGAAAACAAAAACTGAATACCAAAAGGGAATGCATTTTCTTGAGTAATGTAGGATGGAGACAACCCTCGTGCGCACACAGGGACCAGGGATCTGTTGAGAACTGTGAAATTACAGAGTATCACCAGATACGCTGGTGGTAGACAGTTTTGATTTTAAGAGAGATTGGCCACCAGAGGTAAAGGAATAAATGGAAAGTCAAGAAGAGCATGTCAGCAGCACTGAACGGGCTCAGGCTGGTGGATTCATATCTACTGCTGACAGCTCTGAGCTGATAGGAAGCTCACTGTAACGTTACTTCAGCTGCTACAGAAAAATGTCTTCAGGCCACAGTAATGACTACAGAAAGGGACCTTAGGGGGGTAATGAAGACACTGGTTATTTTTCTCTGCCTGGAATAGACAGCACTGCTAAGGCTGTATGACTCGTTGTATTAATTGGGGGTTTAGTCATCCACATAAGATGAAAAACTTCACATATGACATAGTCTAAAACTTTGCACTGATTAAGCAATTAGGAGCTATTAATTATCACTGCTTATAGCTGTTAGCACAGAGCAATGTAAGTGAATTCCCCCCACTGTGGTGGTGAATTAGTTCCAATCAGCATCAAATCCCTTTCTGACTACACACACACACAGGGATCCTGAGCAAATGGGGAGATACAGCTGCAAGGCTAAAAGGATAGGTCGAGTCATACCTGCTGCTTGGCAGGCTCATCAAGAACAAGCCCTCAGAAATATTTCCTTATAATCCTCATTGTTAACAAAATATATCCCCCCTCTGCCCCCAGTAAGCCATAGACAATCACCCATCACACATTTGCTTCTGAAGAGCAGAGCAGCTTGGTCCCTGTCTAACAGGGGTCTACAACAGGGTCAAAATGAAACTCCCTCCCTCATATGGACAATCCTCAAAGCACAGAGATCACAACCACTCCAGACCCCTTCAAAATACAGGGCTAGCTCTTATTTTTCATCTCCTCTGTGCAGAAGGAGAGGGTGACGTTCCACCATCTGTAGAGGTTAACACTCAACTAGGATGTGGGGTTATGCATCCCTCTTTCTCCTTCGGTTACTGTGATGAAGACTCTCACCTCCCAGGACAGCAACCCAAGAAACAGTCTCCAGGCTGTTCTCTGGAAGGGGAGAGCACAGAGCAGGCAGCCATCCCTCCTGATGACACAGGGAGCTCATTGGCCCTAAAGGGAGAGAGCTGGACACAGCACGTAACCATTCTTGGGTTCTTGCCCCACAGCTCAGTAGTTACGATCACTGGAGGTCATTTAAGTATCAGTCCATGTCCCTAGGACTATTTCGGTATCTCATGTGATGATTACTTAACACACAGAATTCCAAAAGAAGGAGTAGAGAAGACCCCAACTCAGACCACCCTGAGGCAGTTTCCACCGGGAGGTGGGAGATCAGAGGTACAGATTTGAATGCCTTCAGGAAAGGTAGGAAACTGAACCTGCTCCCTCACATCCTGGGGGGCCACTAAGCTGTTAATGTATTTCATAAAAGGAGAGAAAAGTCCTTCTTACTGAGGAAATTTCAGGGTGAGCAGAAGACAGGTCTGTGAGAGGAAGGCAGCAGGCAAGTAGGCACTGCAGATTCCCAGCAGAGACCATAAAACCCCAACTTCTATGCCTTTATATTAATTTCAGCATTTCCCTCTGGTTTGCTCTTGGCAGGAACTATTTTGGTTGGCTCCCTCCTCTGCATGGGAGTGTCCATAAGTGCATGAATTTCTAAGAAGCAGCCACTGTGATGCCTAACACTGTGACACCCACACCCTTCCTTGCCTCAGATCAAATCCTTTGCTGTGGGGGTGGTGAGACGCTGGCCCAGGCTGCCCAGGGCAGCTGTGGCTGCCCCATCCCTGGCAGTGTTCAAGGCCAGGTTGGACGGGGCTGTGAGCAACCTGGGCTGGTGGAAAGTGTCCCTGTCCGTGGCAGGAGGGTTGGAACTAGATGAGTTTTACTACATGATCTTTAAGCTCCTTTCCAACTCAAACCATTCTATGATTCTCTGACACCACGCATTAGCTCTCAGCCCAGGTGCTTTTTATTCTGGCTCACAGCAACAAGTGCTTCTGTTTGTGGTGAGACAACACATGAAATTAAAATCCACAATAAGCCGAGTATCAGTGACTCCTACTGAACACAGCAATCAGATGTGCACCCATATCAGTGCCTGTAATAAATTTTGAGCCAGGTATCTGTCCGTAGGTTCAACAGCAGACTTACTGCCCAATGCATAATTGTGGCTGAGAACTGAAGGATGCAGATAGGGGTTTCTTTTTTGTACACCATGTATAACACTAGGTGAGAAATCTCTGCACTGTTAGAGAAATTTTTCAAAGGAGGTTCTCAACAAACTCCAAGACACACTGAAAAGTAAGTGCCAAAGCTGGGGGTGTTTTTGTGCTTATTTAGTGCCAACGCCTCCACCCCTCAAACAGATAAAGTCAGTCAATACCACATAAGTCAAAATAATGTCATGTAATAATGTTCCTGTATTGCTGCCAAAGCAGTAATAAAGTTCCAACAGAGGGACATACAGTTTTCATTTTTTAAACAAAGTAATAACCTCAAAGAAAGGAAATGAGAAGTTGAAACTGAAGTGGCTTTTAAAATTAATTTCACTTTTTCTCAATGCCATGAAATATTCCTAGAGTCCAGCTGAGTGCAGTTAGGTGTGCCAACGTTTTAACCAACTTTTGACTCAATTAGGTAGAAATACTAGAAAGGAACTCCCTGTTCCTGTGAAATCTGGAGTCCAGTTTTAGACAGACTTTGGATAAGTATCATAATATGCTTATTCAAATGTAATTGCTTATTCAAAATGTATCTCTGGCTATTCAAACCAAACCTGGTTATTACAAAACAATACCTGGACAACAGAAGACCGTCCTCTGTTTGAAAACAATGCTCGGGCAGATACTCTGATATTTAGTTTCAGTGTTTGCTATATACAAATACTCAATGAAAATGATCATACAAACAAACTTCAGGCTGCTATTTCCTGGGTAATCTTTAGCTATCAGAGATCTGCACAGAGGTGCTGCTGTGGATGTTCTGTGACTATCATGTAGGCATAATATGATGAATTCAGTATGTAGTAATTTGTATAAAACCACTTGAAAACCCTGGATTAAGTATCTTACTCTGCAAATGTTCTCAACATTTCCCCTATGCCAGAATACTTCGCTGATGATGGCTTTTATGAGTTTTTGAAAGTAAATTACAAGTTCCTACAAGAGGACCAGAAAGAAGACTTTGAGATGTGAAAGCTCCTTTGAATACTAGCCCAGGTAGATATGAATACGGAGATCCTACAGACTGGGACAGAAACTGCGAGAGACTGCAGGAGCATAAAATACACTCTGCTTTGCTTTGCTACTTCTTATATCTTACACCTCGCTTAGCAGACAGAAACTTCCATTCTAGTTACTCAGCTTCTTAAGAAGCCACAGGAGCACTGTCCTCTTCTTTGCAGGAGGTAGAAGGGATCAGAGAGAAGCCCTCAAAACAGCTCTGGGTTTGAGCAGAGCAGTGGCCAGAGTTCTTTAGCTAGGCTGTCCATCAAAGTGGGACAGGAACTGTAGTGACAGTTCTGAGAATTTCTGCCAAAACAGGCACGTGTAACAATCCTTAACAAAATGCAGATATTATAGCAATAAAGGCTTGGGCTGGTTTTGTGGTTTATGCATGCAATGGAACAGTCTGTTGGGAGAAGCCCATCATGATGCCAGCTGGCTAGTCCCAACATTGCACCCACCCAGTGCCACTGAGCAATACACCTACCCTCGTGGCCTCTGCAGCAGCAGCAACCAAGCCCACTATGAGCTGAAGGCTGGGACGTGCATCTTACAGATCTAACAACAGACAACTTCAAAAGGGTGGGAGGCACATAGCAGCTTCAAGAACCAGTAGATGCAATTAAGCGGAGGATTTTATAGTCTTTCTTTTCTTCCTCCTTCCCTAAGCAGCTCTTCAAAGGCTGCTAGCTAGGACAGCTGGAGCTTGCTGTGAAAGACCAATTCCACCCCACCACCCACTCACTCACTACAAATCTGCCAATTACCATTCAATTAGACTATTTTAAATATTCAGAGTATTTGGGGTTTATTTCCTACTTTGAAGAAACACTGGTGCTTGTGATAAAGCAAGCTGTTTATAATGGAAAGGGATGCTTTCATTTAAACTGAAAGTCTCTGCCTTGTGCAATACACTGCTTCAAGGCCAATCTGCTTACAAACAGGTGGTATACAGTAATACATTGTATACACACAGGTTGCCATTAAAAGATAAGCATTTACCAACAGTTGCCACATGCTACTATGTGGAGCACTACTTAAATTCTATAGCTACAGAACTGGTACCACTTTGTAATATTTTTATACATCAGCATGGTAAACTGTGCCACTTTCATCCTGTAACTGCTATAAGAAAGCAGGAAGATAGTCAATAAAACAACTCAGCACTTGGGCAGGGAGAGTGTTGGTTTGGGGCTTGGTTATTTTTTGTTTATCTTTTGGAAAGAATGTATTTTTCACCACAAAGAGATACCCATGTCAGAGGTTCTTCAGAAATGGTTAATGCTAGCTTTCTCACTGCCCTCCTTTCTGTGTCCACAACTCCTGAAGATCCCCAGCTTTGCAGCAGTTCTCTTACTAGATCCCTGGATTGGGCTCTGGCAGCCCAAGGAGTTCTGTCCGTCATGGCTTTATTTATTTGCATTGGCTAGGTATACTTGTGTTTGTTACTTACTTTTTATTCAGTGCACTCAATTGTTAGGGGCATCGCATTTCCATTAAAGGCTACATCTGCCTGCCTTTCAAATCTGTTTCAAGGGCATTTGCCAGTTGACAAATCCCTTCTGAAAATGCTGGCTGAAAGTATTTATTGGGAAGCTAAACTGATTCCCTTTATTCAAAACACACTGTTCTGGGTTAAGGAAAAACTACAGGCAACTTCAGTCAGTTATGGTTGCCATACTAATGCAAAACAAGTTCATTATATCACTGGATTTCATGTATTCCTCCATCCTCAGATACATATGCCTGGCAAAAAAAATATTCTTTAAAATCAGTTTCTTCTCTTAACTATATTTTGGTCTTTCAATTTCAGGAAAATAAATAAATTCTGTCCTGACTAAAGATTACTTAATGGTAGGAAAAGCAACCTCCACATATGCTGAACAAACGGTGGTTGTGAGACTTTCTGGCTGTCTATATTCAGCTCTGATAGAAATTTTCTTTCCAACAGATACCCATGAAACTGTAACTGCTGCTATAATGCAGTGCTGCAGGCCCTTGAAGTGTGTTCCACATGGAAGGAGCTTTCACAAAACGGTTTAGCTATTTGTGGCTTTTTATCAAAAAGAACAGGTTCTCCTCCTGGCTTTGCCACGGTGACACCAGTGGCAGGGAACATATTCTGTATCGAGACCACCTGTCTGCAGAGGCTCCGTTTGCTGGTCTCCAAACATACATTTAAAATGTTAATTGAACTTCAAGTAATAACCTCAATGAAAGGTTATAATTTAACAAACTCTGCAATAACAAATGTCTTAAGGGTATACTTTCTGGAACACCATTTTCTCCATAGGTCGCTCCCAATTTAGATGTTCACCAGAAATGATATGCTAGCTATTCTGAAAGTTGGCTTTAAGCATGAATTAGTCACTTCCCTCTTTTCTTTTCACCAGCATGCATAAATATACTTCTGTTACTCTGGCCTTCTGTAGAGCAAAATCTTTATGCTTTGGAAAAGCACAAAATATCTTGCAGGAATAACTGGACAAAATGCAGTTCTCTCACCTGTGTCTTGGTCCTGAGGGCTGTGGGTTTGATTTACACGTATTCATTATTTACACTTAATTGTCTCCTGTTACAGGAGCATCCGCTGATCTCAAGGAACATGTTCCTTGTACTTACATTTACACTGCATTCAAGTCTCCCGAATCTTTACTAACAGTATTTTTACCCCTGAGAGAAAGGACTCCATCCTCTCTCCCACTTTGATCCAAGACCCCCCACTTCACCAGTATGGCTTCTCAATGGTAGCAGGATCGATCCTGTATAACAGTCAGTTTTGGATGGTTCAGATGGAAACACTGGTGTGCACATGTGTATCATTTTATACAAGTTAGCCATAGTGTAACTGAGAGCTGGTGGAAGGTTGGGACTTTTGGTAAAAATGGCAAGGATCTGAGGAACGCCTATTCTTCATAACTATCACGTAATTACTTCAGAATTAAATACTCAATGGTTTGCCCTGGCTATAAATTTCCAGATAAGTCACTATGTATAAAAATGATCCTTTTCTAATATTCCAACTACTGGTACAAAAAATGAGTTACTGTGCTCTGTGAAGAATTACAAGGTCACTACTGAACATTAAATTCATGGGCTGGCTACCTGTCAGTCCTCATTCTGCAGCTGCAACAAACGGCCATACACAAATTCACCTACATCCCTTGCCAGCAACGCCAAACACAGACTGTTAACACCCAATGGAGAACAAAGTTTATCACATACAAAATTCCATGCAAATACCAACTTAGTCTTTTTCTGAAACACACTACAAGAATATAAAATGTATGCTGAAAGGGATGCACAGGTATCCACATCGCTGATTTTCCTCTATACCAATTAAAAAAAAATAAAGTAAGGCAGGCTTTTACCCTTAAACTAGTCTGACATGAAGAGACATCTCTACTAAACTATGTTTCTCTACCAAATCAGTCCCATTTCTGCAATATTTTTTAAAAGTATCTTTTTAGAAACTATGTTACTCCTTTTGCTAGCATGTGGAAAACTTGCAGTAGAACATGGCCCCGCAATCTCTTATCAGGGCAGATGGGGTAGCAGGCCAACCTAAACAAAGCAACACACAAAGACAGTGTAACAACAGAACATGAACAAAGGAGAAAAAACCCCAAAACCAACCACCCAAAAGGATAAGGATATGGAACTCACATCACCCAAATACAGAGTATACAGAGATCAGCATGTCAAAGGGAGCTTGTAATGCTTACAAACACAAAGTGCACTCAGGTAAGGTCAATCACAGCCTGGATTGTCTGCACCAGGAGAACACAGAGCTGACTGCATAAGCAACTGTGCAGCTGGCTGGTCCATTTTCTGTTCCTTTAATTAAAATGCAAAGCACTGGCTAAATGGTAAACATTTAATTAGATTTGTCTCTATGTTTCAATATTAATAAAACACATGAAAAATGCATTAAGAGCCAGCTAATTGGAGCCTCTCCAAAAGTAGCTGTAAATGAGCAATTATAATACAATTGGGGTGTGGTTCCCCAGGGATCGTCACAGGACTGATGCTCTTTAATATTCCAGCCAAAGGTTTAGAAATTATTAAAAAATCCCAAGCAATAAAACACACAGATGACAGCAAGACTGAAATCCCAGCAAATTACAGTGAAGAGCAGCCAGTATTAAAAGAGTGAGCCAGGCTGCAGGTAAGCTGGAGTAACTCACACCAAATGTCTTTTATACAGCCAAACATAAGATTGCATCTTTTGGAATAAAGCATACAGGCTACATTTTCTGGAAAACAGGGAGTCTCTGAAACATGCAGATCTCAGAACTGCCTGAATACCAGGTTCCTCATGTGAAGCTGAAACACAAAGCACACAGTTTTACTTCTACAGGATACTGGTTAAATCAGTAACAAAATATATTTTATACACACTTTGGTTTCCGCCTTCTGAAAGCACATTGAAAAATACAGGTATTTTACATTGGTGAGCAGCTAAAATTATTCTGGGGTTGGAAAGAAATTCCAGATGTGAGTACCTCTATCTGTTTAGCTTATGAAAAAAAAAAAAAAGACCAGGAGGCAAGCTGATTACACGGTACATGCCATTTCTGCAGGGAGAAAATTCTGGCTATGAGACAGCTATTTGAGCTAGCTGGAGAAGGTGTAAGATGCAACAACACCTGCAATTTAAAACTGGGGTCAAACTAGAAATAAAGGCAGGTAGTATTATTTCTTTTAATACTAGGGAAGTAACTAGCTTCTTGAGGCAGAGATGCACTTCTGCAAAGCTTTAGACCAGTGCCAGGAGAGTGTACTGAGGGACCAAAGTCCCGCATGTACCCATTCAGTGGCTGCAGGAGCTCCAGCCATGCTGAGGGCTGGGGCTCCTTCTGAAACTCAAAGCCAGGTTGGAAGATATGCTGTGGTTAGGAAAGTTACGGAGTTCAGAGCCAAGAAAGAAGATGATACTTTAGTGCCTCCGCATAAATGAGATCAGAGGTGAAGATGTTTCAAGGTTTCTTTTGCCCTTGAAAAATCTGTGGATCAATAGGTAAAAAAGAGGGAAGACATTTTAAAGCTATGTTTCCCTTGAATACATCACGGGATTTATTGAATCATAGGTACACTGCTGAAGACCAAGCCTTTTCTTCCTATGTGTCATGTAACAATGTAGGAGTACTTCTGCACAGCTCAGAATTTGGGTGTTTTTACATTACCGGGTGCAATTAGATACAAAGCAATGACAGAGGAGTACTATGTTATGAATAGCAACTAACTGAATTTGTTCTGCTTGAAAAAATGTTTTGCCAAAATATACCACTTTTTTCACAGCTGACAGGGGCTCAGTTGAAAAGCCAAGTGAAGTCAAGGGAAATTTTTCCACAGAGCTCACTGTACTTCAGAGTCTGAGCTGAAATTCAGTCCAGAATACCTTAAAATGGGCTTAATTTTCAGAGTTCACTTTTCACAGCTCTGGGAACATGCCAACATGCAGTCCTGCATTTTTCTTGAACACTTTTTTGAAAAGCAGCATTATTTTTTCAAAATTGAAAATGAAAAGAGATTTTAAAAAATATTTATTACCCACACAGATACAAACTCCATCATGCACATGCATCCATATAGTTTCAGTATTTTAAATGCATTATTGATTTCCTTGAACCTATGTTATTAGCTATGCAAGCAATCTCAATGCAATAATTCAAACCCTTCAGGCTTTTCTGTGAAACAGAATCTCCAAGTCAAGCTCCATTGAAAATTCTGATTTAATAATACAGTCCTTGTAAAGTCCTGCAAAAGAGCTCACCTGGCACAACCTGGGGTTAGTCTAGTTCCTGCTAACGACAAAACCAAGGAGAACATGGAGGACACTGAACAACTTTCACTGCACTTTCCCTAAAGCTTGTCAGAAAGTAGTCGTCTACCAGTCTAGAAGCATTGTAGGCAAGAAGTTTAATCCTTATTTCCTAGTTTATTTCTTGCACCATCGCTGGGAACTGCACCTTAGGTTCCTAGCTCTGAAGGGCAGAGCTCTAGTCCTTCAGTTAAGGGACTAAATTGCACAAGTAGATGTGGTAACAGGGGAATATGCTCTTGCAAGGTGTGGCTTTAGTGTCCTTGGTTAATGCCTGAATTCATAGCTTACTTTTGGAAGGAAAGAAAACAGATTTGCAGCACTGCAGAAACAAATTCAGCAACATATACCTAAAGGGAAACTTTTCTTACTTAGACAGTTAAACACAATTGAGATTCCCACTGCAAGGTGCCCAGCTTAAAATCCCCAGGCTGATAGCACTGATTTCAGGTAAATGGAAGAGAAGGTTCTGCTTTCAGATTACAATTAATTTTAAAAGCTTCAGCTACAAGATACCAGTACGGGAAGGTTCTTCAAACAGTAGGTACCAGTACTACTTCATCGTACAAGTCAAAATGTCAGGCACAACGGTGTATGTCCTTGGAGAGTTGAAGCATGCGTGGTCTCTAGCACAACATTTGTTTATTGCATTTTGGCAGTACACGCTGAGCTCTGTGCCAGCAGCCACTGGCTGTATTCATCTCCACAGTAAGACTGTGCAATTCTGAGGCCTCTAACATGAGCTTTTCTGCATGCATTTGATCAGAACATGAAGCAATGGGTAGAATGCATTTCAGGCTAAAGAAAAAAGAGAAAAGGAGAACCAGCACTTAAGATTCATATGTCTGCAGTATTTCTATCATAGTGGTTAAGATGCCATGGTCTTTTCGACTGGCTTCTTAACACTGATGTGACAATGAAAGCCTGCAAAGAAGAGAATCGGAAAAGCTTTATTCCCAGAGTTCACTGGCTGTATTCTCTTCTGTCCACAACTGAAGTAAATGAAGGGGATTGCCAGAGTTGGCGGATCCAAGGTATGAAACAAGCACAGAGGCAGGGGACTGATTTTATTTCAAACCATCTTCATTTCACTCCGCCCTTTTGTCTTCCTCCTCTGCTGATTGCCTTGGAGCAGCGGGGAGGGTTGCAAGCGAAATTACCCCTGAAGTGGGACCATTATCAGCCCCCCTTCTGTCTGGCTGGGGAAGAGAGCAGCACTGGCAGCTTGCACCACTGGCTCCCTCATGAGGGAAGACAAACGATGAGCACAGCTGAGTCCCGAGCATGCACACATGCAGATACAGAGGTGCTCCCAGTACAACAGTGGATTTCTATCATCCTGCTGGAGTCTACTCTGGCATCAGCCAAATCCCAGTAAGCACTGGGCTCTTCTCTGAAGGTGGGCCCTTATTCTTTCAGACACTTAGACGACTTGGGGCAGATTTGCTGTCTGTTACTGATGGTTGGAAACAATGCAAGCGATGCCAAATCACCAAACTAGGGATTAGGCTTTAGGACCTGCTGGAATGATGATGTATCTGATTCTGACACTTGTGGCAGTTCACAGCCTTTGTCCCCGAAATATTCTCTGCCAAGAATCCCTACTGAGGTGGTCACAGTGAAACAGCCCTAACAATTCCCGAGGCATAAGCTACCCTCCAGTCCTGCCAGTCACGGCTAAACATGGCACATATGCCAATGCACCTACCCAGGTCTTACATGATCACACATTTATGCAGACTTTCCTAAATCACTACTAGTATGGGCTTTGTTGAGCTTGACACACAAGGTTTGGTTGGTTTACATTCTTAGATTGATGCAGCCTTTTTGACAGACCTTCTCCCTCTCCTGTAAAGGTTTTTAGATAAGCAGTAAAACCCACTCGTTCTTTTCAAGACACTTGGCATGGAAAGTCCCAGAGGGCTTTACTTGACATCTCTTGCACTTAGGATATAGTTGGTAATGCCAAGCAATGTGTACTTACTCAGTTCCAATGGACTTAGACAAGATTTTCATTTGATAGGAGGTACCTAAGGCTTCAGGCAATTTAATAGAGTCATGTAAAATAAACAGTAAATATGTATACATGCCGGATTCAAAAAAGCATGAGTCACAGTCTATGCAGACATACACAAAGTACCAAAGACTTTGTAATGCACTAAGCATCACCTGCAGCAGTGCAGTGGACAAGCACCCACACTGCCTAGCAGATTATGAGAAGTGAGCTAAATTTAAGAAGCTTATACCTAATTTATTGACAATCTATAATGATTTCCATTCTAGGGTTATAATGAAATGTTCATTTCTCCAAGTCCTTTCTGCACCAATACAAATAACTTAATTCTTTCATAAATTACCAGTGTAGAACATTCCCTTTGTCCTACCTCTTGACAGGTAGTAATAAGGTTCCACATTTGAGGGACTTCACTGGAAGGCTTTATACATATACATATATATAAAAAAATATGGAGACCAGCGACAAGTGGTGTTCCTCTGGGGTTGGCACTGGGACTGGTGCTGTTCAACATCTCGGTTGGTGACATGGACACTGTAATTGGGTGCACCCTCAGCAAGTTTGCTGATGACACCAAGCTGTGTGGTGCGGTCAACACGCCTCCGGGAAGGGATGTCATCCAGAGGGACCTTGACAGGCTTGAGAGGTGGGCCTGTGTGAACCTCATGAAGTTAAACAAGGCCAAGTGCAAGGTCCTGTACGTGGGTTGGGGCAATCCCAAGCACAAATAAAAGCTGCACAGAGAATGCATTGAGAGCAGCCCTGAGGAGAAAGATTTGGGGGTGCTGGTGCATGAGAAACTCAACAGGGCCCAACAATGTGCACTTGCAGCCCAGAAAGCCAGCCATATCCTGGGCTGCACCAAAAGAAGTGTGGCCAGCTGGCTGAGGGAGGTGATTCTCCCCCTTTGCTCTTGTGAGACCTCACCTGGAGCACTGCATTCAGCTCTGGAGCCCCCAATATAAGAAGGACATGGACCTGTTGGAGTAAGTTGAGGGGAGGGCCAGGAAGATGCTCAGAGGGCTGGAGCACCTCTCCTTTGAAGACAGGCTGAGAGAACTGGGGATCTTCAGCCTGGAGAAGAGAAGGCTCCGGGGAGACCTTATAGCAGCGTTCCAGTATCTAAAGGGGGCCTACAAGAAAGCTGGCGATGGACCTTTTACAAGGGCATGTAGTGATAGGACAAGGGGCAATGGTTTTAAGCTGGAAGAGAGTAGACTTAGATATTAGGAAGACATTCTTTACTGTGTGAGGGTGGTGAGGCACTGGCCCAGGCTGCCCAGAGCAGCTGTGGCTGCCCCATCCCTGGCAGTGTTCAAGGCCAGGTTGGACGGGGCTTTCAGCAACCTGGTCTAATGGAAGGTTCCCTACCCATGGCAGGAGGTTGGAGCTAGATGATCTTTAAGGTCCCTTCCAACCCAAACCATTCTATGATTATATATAAATATATATATATACACACCTACGTGTGTGCATGTGTGTGTAATACATGTGCTCAAACACAGATGGACAGCTATTTAATTTTAGGCTATTTTAAACTGTGATTTCTCTATCTGAATTCTTTGTTTCCCAAAGCCTGAAAACCCTTGTTAAAACCATTTTAGCCATTTGTTGGCTTTCTGGATAACGGGGTTTAGATTTTCACCTATGTAAGTTGTGAATACAGAAATGGTTTGTATTAGCTAATTTAATCAAATTTACAGGACTCGTGAATAGTACTGATATGGAATCCAGTCTCATGGAGAAGACAACTTGTTTATTTAATTAAATACTCTTCTCCATCCCAAGTAAGGAAAAATACAGTAAAATTTTGGTGGCTATCTTAACGAAGCTGCCTTGGTACATAGCTCTCAATCAACTTTGAAATAATGCTGCTTCTCAGCCTGATTAAGCACAAATTGTTCCTTCTCTATGTTTCAAAACAACTCAAAAGGAATGAAAAATCTTTTTAAAAAACTGAGCTTAAGTACATGCATTCTTTCATCTTGCTGTGGGAGCTAATATTTTCCTTTACTTTCAGGGTGTGATTCCAAAGTACTCTGCACAGATCTTGTTCTGATTCCTCTGGAGTCACCACTAAAACTTTCATTAGCTCAGAAAGATAGTTAGTATTCATGTTAGTTGCTTTTCTAAAAGAGCTTATTACCTTGGTGTTGCAGAAGCAACAAGGTGTCTTGAAGAACTGGCAAAGGTTAAAAGAAAACCCAATAACTGAACAAAACAAAGTAACAACTGAATCTTTTGCTTGTTGAAGTAATGACTCATAAAGGGGTACAGGCATTCCCTAACCTTCAAAGGTTTTATCAGTTCTGCTCAGAACTGATCATCAGCAGGGATGAGGCTTTTTAATATGCAAATAAGACAATTGGCTGCATTACAGCTATATCAGGTTTCCAGGCAGAAGAGATGAACTTCAGCTCCAGAGCCCAGAGATCGAGGAGCAGCAGAGTTTGGCAGACTCCTGGAGGAAGCTGTATCTCAGGTAGCTGTGCTCTGGTTTTCAGGGTAGCAGGTGAGGTATACAAAAGCAGGTCAGCCTTATATAAAATCCATATATAAAATACCACAAAGTACTTGGTTAAAAACAAGCTGCTGCTTAGAAATTATGGGGAGTCATCAAACGGTCTTTACACAGGATCTATCTTTTCCCCCACCTGAATTCCCAACGTACAACTGAAGAACTGAGGTTGTTTCTTGGCTGTAGTGGTAGCTAAAGAGGTAATCAGTCATTTCATATATCCTTGAGGGACAACTTAAGATACTGTAAGCAATCCAGAACATCCCTGTATCTGCAATGTTAGAACACTAAGTCTGCTATGGGGTCACTTCTGATGTCAGATATAAACTTCTTCCGAGCCTGTACCTGAATTTTGATGTTGATACATCTTGAGGTTACTGTTTAATAGCATAGTATTAGATTTGAATGCATTTTACTGTATTACAGAATATCTTGCCTAAACGCCTTATATCACTGTCACTACCATCCAGTAGAAACCATTATTGCTGCAAGAATCATGAAAATACTACTGAAGGTGAGTAACTCTAGGGAAGGGAAATAAAGAAATGGATCAGATTAATCAAAGTACACAGATACTCCAAGTTTGAAGTCAAGAGCATTAAAATAGAACATATTGAAAACAGAGAAATATTAGCTATATTGTGAAGAGCTCCCCACCCTCTGCAAATTCTCTTCCTTCACAGATACACACAAGACAACAGGATAACTTTTTCTTTGAGATTCATTTGTCATTTAAAGTCAGAATATCCATGAGCTTGTACCATAATTACGCCAGCAGCTAATTATGATGCCGCAGACAGACCACTGTGACTCAAGGACCAGCCTGAGCAGCAGGAACAAATGCAAAGCAAACAGTAACGTCTGCGCTTCCACAGCAGCACAGTGGCTTTAGCAATAAATAGAAAAAAGAATACGCAGAAGAGAGAAAACAGTTGAGAGAAAATTCAGAAAATGTGTGATGTTCACAAATGCTCTGTGTAGAAAAGGTGTTTTTAAACTAGACTAAGTATTTCTACAAGCAGCGTACAAACTTTGAAGATGCAGTGAAGAATGCAGGGAAAATTTACAAACACAATTCTCCATAACAGAGGATCAGGGAAAACTTGTGGTTGCATTTATACTGCTGCATGCTGAGCAGATGACAAGCCTAAGAATAAAACCAGTACTTACATCCTGAGCTGCCATTTGTTGGAACCAAAGTGAAGTTGGAGGCCCAGGGGTTACGCACGATATCCTGCCAATGAATGGTGTCTGCGAAGCAAAGGAATTTGTTCTGGCCAACATACACCCCTCCATTCAGTATTTCTGCATAAAACAACAAGAGAACATACTTGTAAGACTTTAAATATACAGCTGATTACATCTACTGCTGCTTTGTGTACTGGTGTGAGAGGGCATGAAATTTAAATGCAAAAAATTCTCATTTGATCTCACTTAATACTCTGAAAACCGGAGGGCAAGTAGCTTACAGTATTTGTAAACAGGAACTATTTATTTATATGCAGAAGAAACCTGATGGAAACAGCCACACAGCAACTAGATGAAGTTACTGGGTTTACCTGTTGTTCCAGTGCAACCAAGTATGGAACAGTACTGTTATTTGTGGGTAAAATATCCTTCAAGACTTAAATGACTTTAAAAACACAATCAACCACACGATGATGTATTTCATTAATACACATGAATGCTTAAAATATACAATAAACTAACGTGCTCCACTGGGGTAGGAATTTTCTGAGACTACAGTACATGAGAAGGGTCCAGTCATCACGATGTCTGGAAAAGCGTGTTTTCTGATCAGACTGTGTTGCTGTTGTATCATGACCCAAAATACCCAAGTATCTATGATCCAATTCTCAAATACTATGATCCAAAACTACCATTAACATGCCTTGCTGGAAGCTTTGCATTGAAAGGAGACTGTTTCTGAGCAGATGAAAGTAGTTTTTTGTATCTGTTTTTAAATTTTCATGTTTATATCAGTGTTTTTAAAAAAATGGCTTGTTGCCCTGTCTCTAAAGACTTGATTTCTCAAATCTCAACATGAAAATGATCTTACAGCTGTTGGTTGTAGCACCAGGGTTTCCTCTGGAGCAATAACTTGGTTATTTTGCCCTCTAAACTCTTGCTCAGATTCACAATTTCTCTACTTAACCTGGCTCTCACATTTTCAAAGCACAGGACAATCCATGTGACTTTCCTTAAAGTTAACAGAAACGATGCAGCTAAAACCTTCTGCACCTCTTAGTGTCAGAGATTCAAACCTCAGCGAAGAAAGGTTGAAGGTTAGTTACTAATGGCACCTTAGAATGACATTAAGTGGTGCTTCACACCTCAGCCTTAAGCTTCACACTTTTCACAGAGACATTAAGAGTAAATCCTGACTATGGCAGCAGTGATTAAGGTTTTCTGATAGTCTCCATCTCCCAAGAAAATCTTTAAAAGCTGTAGCAAGAATGTTTATGTTGACAAACAACAAGGTAGAAATTACTGCATATTTCTAAAAAAAAACCCCAGGGTTTACAGGCCACAGCATGTAGGGGAGGTAGCTCCCAAGAAAAACATGTATTAAATAAAGGTTCATCTGTAAATACATCCTTCCACCATATTAATCAGTTCAGAGCATTACTATTTCTTAGAAACCTCTGGTTTAAAAGCTTGGCTTTTCATTGAAAAGAGGCTTAAAAATGAAAACAATAATAATCATAATCTTATACAGAAAAGAGTCTAGATTAGAGATATAGCAATGATCTGTCTGTATGATATTCTTATGATCCCTGAAAAAAAACCATACAGCATCTGTCAGCAATTCTGCTCTGGGGAAAATGTGGGACTTAGAAGGACACCTGAAAACATGACTAGCAGTGATTTCTCTGTGTTGACCCAGCTATACAGGACTACCTATCCCATTATGGCCCAGATTTTGATTAAAAATAATATCTATCAAGCTATGAAAAACTGTAAAATCTACATTCATAGCTTCTTAAAGTATTTGCACATGATTCCGAATAGTGTCACTACCAGTTGTATCTGAACACCTGCCACTGGCATAATTTCCCGTTTTTAGAGCATTCACTCATGACAATACCTATCAAATTTTCTTTTCTGCTAGGAACTTGGACACGTTATTGTATAGCAGACAGCACCTCACTCTAAAAGTAATTCTAATAGTTTCAATTTGTGAAGAAAGACTTTTTTCAGCATGAAAGTAACTGGAAAGTGTTCCCTCTATACTGTAAGGAAAGCTGACAGCTTTCCCTGTGATTAACTAACAGCAAACATGGAAAACTCTCTGACTTCCCTAATCACTGAGTAAAAAGTGTTGTTCCTGCTGCCCTTCCCCAAAAATGTGATGCAGTATCTTTATTTGCCCTGCACTGTAACATTTTTCAGAGGTGACAGGCCTAAAGTTTAAAGGTCTATTCACATGGTGAGGTGCTAATGAACCTGAGTAATAATATCAAAGATGGGCTCTGAGTTCCAAGATTAGTACCATCTTTTAACGTATTTGTGCTCTTCTCCTCCTCTATGGGATCCAGATTCATTTCCTTTCTACCTTCCTGTTCCAACCCGCTATTCTGCTTTTCTTTACACTGAGTTGTCCTCGGCATGTATAAATCAGCACAGATGCATTGGCTTCACTGACAAACACAAATGCATTTTGCACTTCTCTGCCCTCTCTTACCAAGAACAACGCCTGGAAAGACCTAATAAACCCTGTTACATGTTAAGCAAATGAAGCACAAATGTAATCAATATACAACGGAGTTACTGTATAATGAACTCATCATCATAAAGTCGTCATCTCATTTTAATTTACAACACTGAGAGCGAGAGATAAAGTTAAACAATAAACAGGAGGAGAAAGGCAGGCGTCTCTGCCTATGCAGACGAGCTAGCAAACGAAACGAGGCAAAAAAAAGGTTTCTTCTCCTGTGTGCAAGACCTGAGATGCCTCTTTGCTGAACTCTTTCTGAGGCTGGAGCAGGAAAGACCATGAGTCCCCTAGTGAACTTTGTGATTTCTACTGTGAAGAAAAAAGCTAGTTCCTGCCAAAGCAGCACTAAAAAGGACTGCTCACAGAGGATCACATTTTAAATACCATTTTGGGGAGAGTATTTTTGTCTTCTAAACCAATTTTTTGTGGCAGTGTAAAATTGTTAGGATATGAACAACACTGCTGCCTGAAACACCTACCACGCCAAACTGGCAGCAAACATTACCCTTTGACTTCTACACTGCTCAGAGACACTGAGCTACAAAAGGGTATTTTGAAGCACAAGTCCCACTAGCCTTCATTGGGAAAAGAGTTCCTAAAGGTGTCAGACAATTTCAGATGCCTTCCTATAAGGTACCGATGACCACACTTAAGAGTACCACCACAATTTTCCACTTTGGTACCAGGGCTACAGCCAGCATTCTGAGCTAAGCAGTATCTCCAAGGTCTTTTGCCACTTGATTCTGAAGTGAATGCAAAATTTTATCATCTTCCTTACTAGAGCTACTTTACTGGCTTAAAGGCAGTATAATTCTGTAACCAAAGCTATATGAAAATAAATCAGCAAGTGCACTCGCCACTGACTTCCATCATTATTTGGCTTATTGCTGCCAAATGATTGTGGGGAACTTAAGAGCTGCATATTATTAAAAACCTATTAAATGGTTATTTATTCAGGAAGCTAAATCAGAAATGTATTATCTGTTATATCTGTTATTTTCTTGCTTTATTTAGCCCATTGATGAAGCAGAACTACTATCGTATAACTTTGGTAACATACTACACAATAGTTACAATACTAATAGGAAAAACGGAAACATACAGGTCTCTGGCAACCATGAGACCCAAGTACCTTACACTTTCCCTAAAGTGCCATGGAACAGAGATAGGTACATCACACACAATTTATACTTAAGTCTACTAAGTTAAAATAAGGCTGAAATTCGTAACATCTATTCTAATTGAATGAGTTTGACTGGAGTCAGTGAAAATGCATTACCAGCCACCAGAAGCTTCAGATCACTGTAAGTAAGGCAAATAGACACTAGCTCTGCAACTGTGTTGTCTGTTTAGACCAGAGGTGGAAATAACTATTCCTCATCCATCTGTTAAAAGGGCATTTTCTTCAGCTGAATTTTTCTTGTGTACAGCGTAATCCCTCACGGTCTGCTATCTAATTTCTAACGTGGATTAAACTGGCAAAACATGTTCACTTCCTGCAACATACCCTGGAGTGCAAGCAACTCATGTGTTGATATGCAGTGGTGGCTGTAGGCACCTACGCAGCAGTAGAATCTGGTTCTAAAATTGTTACAAAATTGGTTATACAATTGCTATTACTACTCAAGTTTGCAAATTAAAAGCTCGTCTCTGGTGCAATGAAACCAGCTGACATGATGAAGGCATAGTGAGAGGGAAAACAAACTAGTTCTAAAGGGTGTAGAGAAAGGGGAAGGAGTTAATTAGGAAAATCTGTTGGGCGTGTTTACTGTAACCACTTGTAAAGTAAAACAGAAGATACCTTACACCTTCCAAGCTGATTGCCTGCTAAGGAAACAGCTGTCTTTTCCACTACACCATATACTGGTATACTCTGCACATAGGTATTATATAATGCATGTTGATGATACCTTTATTTCCAAGGTCAATCTCCATTAGAGCTTAAGCATCTTTGCATGCTGACAGTGCTGCATCCTCATCGTCATCACCCAGGTTATGGGGATCTGCTGTCAGATACCATATCACTCTCAAAACAGCCACATTTCACCCAAGATGCTGAATGCATTATCCAAAAACAGATTTGGCCTGGAAACTTCATGCCAGACCAAGTCTTCTGCAATCTTAGCACAGCTGATTGCTGATGACCCACTGGGAAAGCATTTCAGGTCCATCATTAATAAGCTATGTCTTAAAGGGTAATGAGAACTAGGTGCTTTAGGAGACAACAGCTCATTCATCATCAATCAAGATCTGAAGTTTTTATACAGATGATTTAAGAAGAGTCGGACTGTGCAAAATTGAAATGTCACATTTGTACTGGGAGATGGGGGGAGCTTGGTAATGAAAATGAGAGTTTTAACCTTCTCTATTTCAGCTCAATGACCATACTCAAAAGCTCATGGATGTGGAATCTGTGTACCAGCTAGAAGCCCCAGACAGCCTTCGATCTCAATTATACAATTTCAAGTAAAGATTATTTGGGTCATTAGCTGGAAGTCAGTTTCAAGGCTTGATGGTAACAGCAAGATACTCTTTGTTTCTATCAAAAGCAATCAGCGTTATGTGCAGCCTGTGGGTCTGTTCTTCCAACTGCTCAGTAACTAAGAACACTGGATTGTAGTACCTGAGCATAAATCTTCCAAATCTAGCTGCCTATTTCGCTGCTTAAATAAAAATGGAGTCATTTGATTACCTTTCACTGAGTTTGATGGGGTACCCTTTTCACCATTTCACTGTAAATGTGTGTGATGATAGGCTCATAGGGTCCTCGTGAGTCATTTAGCTACTTCATTACAGGACAACAGGCTCTGGTCAGCTCTTCCTTTAGCAATCTCCCCAAAGGGAATGGCTGTTTCATGAACAGGCTACGCCATATTAAGCCAACTCAAAGACAACATTTCTATCTGCTCAGATTATTCCTCTTCTGTGCATGCCTTTAATTTTTCCTTCTCACAGCCTTATTAAAATTAAGATGCCAAATCATTTAGCTGGTTACTATGGAAAAGGAAACAACACTACAAATTATCCCAGCCCCTTGCAGTAAACACATCAGAGTTAAAATATACATTCCACGACTACCATATTCTCGAGGAAGCACAAGTCAGCGTGCAAGTCTGTGTCAAGCTAATGGGCCACATTTCACCTTGCGCCCTGAGCCATTACCAAGACCACTGGGCACATAAAATGCGGCCACATGGCCCCAAAGGGTTCACTGCATGGAGAAAGTAACCCAAAATACTACGGAAGAGAGTAGAAACAGCTGTATCAAGTAACACACAAAATCCTCACCCATCCAAAAGGGAAGAAAACAGTTGGGTATAAACTCTATTTTAAAGATGTGTTGATTTTCACAGGAAACACCCCTGTTCTAAAGTATTTAGTTTTTTCTTTATTCAACACACTTGGCTTGTGCTAAAGGAAATGCTCTCTCTCCATAATCCAGCTAGATTCACTTGTCCTAGTGGCTGCTTAATTCACTCCACCTTGCAGTGATCACAGCAGCTTCTGCCTACTTGGATCTTGATTCTCAGAAGTGTTTAGGCCCAGCTTTACATTTAAGTCATCTCCTTCCCCTCCATTGTGGAGGTTTCCTGCTCCTGTAATGATTACTTTGGTTCAACAACAGAGAATAAAAAGATGTACTGATTCCAGCTGACACTACTTTCATTAACCACATACCTGCCACCAGTATCACATGTCCTTGACGTTAATTAACAACCAGGTAGACATAAAGCTGTATGACCAGCCTTAGCTCCGCCATTTCCTTTGCAGATGTTAACTACAGAAGCAGCAGAAGCTGTTTACAATGTTACCCACTTCACTTGCTTCTTTTCCCATCACTAGCTTTTGAAAACTCTTTGACGCTGTTGACTTGGCAAGTGAGAAGCTTTCATGTAATATGCTGATTCTGTTAGAGGGACATTTATTTTCAGAGGGAGATGCTAATTGACTCACTTCTTTGTCCAGTCAAATTCTTATCCTGATGTTAGCAGCCAGGTGCTTCATTTACTGTTTTCCTAATATAATTTGGGTGTGGGGGTGTGTGTGTACTGTGAGTGTGTGACAGGTAGATCAACAGATATAAAACATAACATTGCAACAATCCACATGAGCTTTCTGTGGGATTCTCCAAATCAGAGAGAGAGGCAGAAAAGGGCCTGGCGGTCCTTGTGGGTGGTAAGATGGACATGAGTCTGCAGTACACCTGAACAGTGATGAAGGGTGATCACACAGTGGGCTGCAGAAGCAGAGCCAGCAGGTGAGGGAAGTGATGATGCCCATGTGCTGGGCACTTGTGAGGGTGCATCTGAAGCACTGGGTCTATTTTGGGCACCCCAGCGCAACACAGTTATTGCCAAACTACAAGAGAGTCCAGGGAAGGACCACTGTGGTGGTTAGAGTCTGGAGGACTTGCCACAGGAGAAGAGGTGAGAAGACCTGGGCTCACCTAGCTTGAAGAAGAGAGGACTGAGGAGGGGGGACACTAACTGCAGCCTGCCTTTACCTACAGGAAAGCTATGGGGGAACACAGAGCCAGACTCCTCTCAGAAACTTAAGAACAAGAAGCAACAAGCACAAGCTGCAATCAGAAAAATATTCCTCATGGCAAGCGGGTAAAGCCCAGGAGCAGACTGACCACAGAAGTGGTGCTATCTCCATCTCTAGAGATTTTCAGAAACAACAAACAACCTGAATCTTGTCTGAAGTTAATCCTGCTCTGAGCAGAAGACTGGACCAGACGAACCCAAATATCCCTTCCAATCCAAATTATTTTGTCCTTCTGCAATTATTAATCATCTACTACCACAGTACTTACAACACTCCCTAAGTAATCCATTCTCCCCATATTTATAAAAGCATATGTCATTTAAAACTTTTATTTACTGATAAACATTTGGTGATGTAAAACACCCATCTGGAAGATAACATATATTTAAAAGCACATCATGTGCATGTATAAAAAAATGTTACAGTATTTGAAATACTGTGTCACCATCACTGTCCCCCATTTCATACAAAAGGAACATCTGGACTAAGAACCATTACAGATTTTAGCATGAGAGAACTGTTGCCCTTTGATCTTTTGATTTTTGTTAGCAAAAAGAAAATTGTATTCATTTAAGTCACTGTAATGAATCAGTGATGAGTTTCAAATTACTGTCGATGAAGAGCATGACACATCACTAGCTCACCCCAGAAGGCACACTCTTGAGCTCAGTAAGAGCAGCAATATGCCAACAGCCAGAAATGAGCAGTCATTTCATTCACAGGAGCCACGACTTAACATTCAGATAGCACAGCACTACCTGATGGGGATATCCGCGTCCCGGTTAGCAGCAAGCATGCACTCAGGAAGAGGTGAGCAGTCTCTGCAGTGTGCTGGTATGTGCCTCTTCAGTGAGGCCCCTGACAACAAACCAGTACTTGGCAGCGCTTACCTTTCAGTTGTTCCAAACCCCATAACTCTGAGTATGGATTTCAGCAAGGATACACAGCGGTCATCTGATTATTCCAAAGTTACTAAAACCTGCTGAATCTGAAATAAACCATCTCTCTTCTGCCCTGTTCTTATTCTTCAGCAGAAGGCCAGCAGAAGGTGCAGAAGGGGAGATGATATGCAGCACACTGGGTGCATCAACACGGCAAAGTCTCCCTGGTGTCCCAGCGGGCTCCAGAAAGCCTGGAGGCTCTAATGGATACCCTGGTACTGGAAGTCATTTCTGCTGTCTGGTCATCTTTAACGGTGAGCATCCTGTGGGACATAATCAGGTGCAATAACCCAAACCAGTTTTATCAGCATTTGCTCTAATCATGGCACAGTTTTTGCTTTCTGTCAGGCATCCTCCAAATTTGTTCAGCAAAGACTGAATGGATCTCAGTGTCACTTCTACCCTCTTGAGATGCTACCTATGCCCTATAGCTGCAACAACTCCATCATCTGTCTCACTGATGTGCCTCTGCAAAGGTGCAGCAACGATGTACAACAAAGCCACCCCTTCTGGCTCACTATGATGGTTTCACATTCATTTTTCTTCATAACTTCTGCAGAACTTTCGCTGTGATTGGAGCGTTTCTCCAGATGAATGGTATTGGCTTATGAGGAGTACTGTGTTTATTTGCCAGCCCTACAGCAGCATGAGTGGCTTCCTAGGGTCTCCAGGATGTTTCCATTCTGCAGATTCACCCACAAACACTATGGAGAACCACCAGTCAAGCCTTCCTGGGGTTAAGATTGCAGGCTGATCCTTCAACCATCCTCCTTTGCCTATAATCCGATGTTCTGCTAGTTCAGAGTCCTAGCATACGACACTGGGACCTAAACCTGACTGTCCCACTGCTCCAACAGGGACTCATCCCACTCCCTTCCTGCCCTGGTCTCAAGGGCAGGCAGCCAACAATCCAGGGAGTCTGAAAAAACATGGGGCAGCAGTGGAGAGAGGATCCTATTCTAGGCCAGAAAAAGTGGAAGCTGGTGCTCAGAGACACCTAATAGGTATGAGGTCCATTAAGCCAAGCTGAACCCTTAATGAAACCAGCTCTTCACTGAAGACTACCTTACATTTCATATCATCTATGGGCAAAATTTGAGAAATAGCATAGGAATACTTATTTTTATTTTTTTCCTCTAAACTTTTTAAGAAGTTGTCTCCTCATAGGATGTTCTTATCACTCCTCCACCGAGAATGAGGCCTACATACTTTGACTGATTCACTTCCATGTTGCCAAGACAGACAAGCATTTTAAATGCCTCTCCTTGTCTGGACATTTGCTATATAATATTTTGATCAAACCTGTAAAGTTTCTTGTCTGCTGGTGGCAGCTCTCAATTTATCTTTTCCATCTGCTGAGATATGTAACTGCAAGACTACTGCGTGTCCCTGTTCTCCTGGCATCAGCTCTTTATAACAGGCATCTTGCGAGTAAATCTTGCAGGGCAGTTTATTTGCCATTGCTGCCGCACCCTTTTCATGCAGCAGTCAAGCAGCAGTAGGAAGAGAAACCTTGGTAAGGCCAGGGCATCTGAATGCAGCAGGGTTTCCCTGCAGCATCCCCAGGAGCTTCAACTTTGGCATTATCTGGTAGTATATTTTTCAATTCTTTTCATACAACCACTGACAAATTCAAGAAGCCTGCTTTCTATCCCGAGCACATCTGGCACTCAGGCCGCACACTTGGCAAACAGACTGATGGCCTTCTGTCTTGGAGCATAAGTGCCTCAAGTACATCCTGATTGGCATCAACATGCAGAAATTCCTTCTCCCATCAAAAAAAAATAGTTAAGATCTGGATGTAGTGGTAATTTCCTCCATTTTCTGAAAGGCTGTAAAAAATTACTGGCTCGATAGAGCTCTTCTCATTCAAAACTGTCATAATGTGGCTTGGAATAATCCTGGAAGGGTGCCCAGATCCATGTCCAGCTGCATCCTGAGTTTCAGTACAATCATTTGCATATGGGCTGGTAATTGGCATGCAGCTGGTTTTATGCCAGCTCCAGCAATTGCATAACCTAACTAATCTCTTTTCTGGGCTCGAAAGAGGAGTCTGTGTCCGCTGAGCTTAAAATTTCTATATGGGATCTGTTCAAGTACACTCTCACATATCTATGCCACGTTGTTAACCTCTCCTGAGATACGGTGTCAACTCTTTGAAGAGGAATTTTAATTGAAATTTGTCCGAGGTGGGAAGTGCCTGTGCCTTTCCCTGGCTCTCCTGTACTGAAACTGTGCAAATGACATGCTGACAATCCTCCTCCCACACAGGGGACTGCGAAGTGACTCTTCTTTGGCTCCTACAAGCTGTAAGGACCTTGGATTGACTTGCCCTCACAGTCCTGTGGCTGGGGACAGCCAGATGGCCACAAGAAGGTCTGTAAACTGAGGAATATGCATGTTAATCGCAGCAATCAGTAAGACCTTCTTTGTAAGATAATGAGGTTGATAAGGTCTGAGCCTCAAGTATCCCAACTCATATTTTTTCCCCTTTAACTGCTATAATTGCTAAGAGGTCGCCGTCAGTCCTGCTTCTTGCATTTGTTTGTGTATTTAATTCAGGTTTCAAATCTGATGGGATGTCAGGGAACCTGTCCATGCTGCTGACCCTCTGGAAACACAGCCAATGGGTTCTGCCTGTTTTCTCTCCCCAAAGCTCAAATGCCTCTTGTGATCACCATGTTTGACCACATCCTCGTTGACCTTCGTTATGCCTATCTTCTATGCGACTATTATAAGGTAGCAGTGAAACAGTGGCAACAACTAAATCGTAGTTGTTACGTAAAAAATACCCAGAATTCAGGCCATTTTTCCTTGACGTATTAACCTCAAACCAAATGTTTAGATGAGGCAAATAAGCACATGTGAATTCATGCCAAAGTAACCACTTTGGAGAGTGGAGGCAAAAGCAATGGGTGACAAGGTCCTAAGTACAAAAGATAGTTCAGAGTTAGTACATTCACTTTTGTTAAGACTACCATCTCTGTCCTCCAGTGTTCTCCACTTGTTCTGCCTGCTTTTAAATACAAGCCCTTCTCATCTCCCACCAATCCTAATTTTAAAAATGCCTCATCCTACACATTTAGCTTTTCAAAAGCCACAATGAAAACATCCTCTTCTTTTCTCCCATCAATATTTTGACTGTAACCAGCACAGTTGCAAACATTCTCCCAACACACCTCTTTCTTTTTGCAGCAGATGAATTGCATTGAACCCAAGTTGCTTTCAGTTACGATGCAGTAGATCAAGAGTGACGCCGTGGCCCGGAGTGACATGGAAGTAAAACTGCAGTGAGATCTATGCCTCCATTAACAAAGGACATACTTGGCTCCCAGTAGTGGCTTATCACATGGTGGACAGTTCCTTTTCTAACTCATTTCTGCTCCGTACCCATGCAACCTTAGCAGGAGCAAGGGTTGCTCTCCTTGTCATATTGGATAGCAGAAGACGCTTTCTTCCTAGAAGAAGGATCGGTTTGCTTCCAGTGTTTACCACTCTACAGTTAAACTAGTCCAAACAGTTTCTGTCTGCAGGCAGCAGAAGCACACAGTTTGTCCTTGTCTACACTCCAGCTAAACTGCAGCTGGCACTGATTGATGGTATTTATTTCAGTGAGACCATTTTTAATAGTGCAGACAACAAGACAGAAGAGGAAGTGCCCCGACCCACCAATTCCGTCGTACTAACTGCTATCCTTACCATTAAGAACAAGTCTTAGTAATGTTTTGCCAAAAACTTCCCAAATAACCACACACAAGAAAGGAAGAGCACACGAACAGATCACGGACTGTGAACAGAGTTGCTGAGGGTGAAACAAAGCAGCTGTTCTCCCAGCCTCAGGGCTCAGCTCAGTAGGGTTCAAGCCTGAATCTCTGCCTCTGCATAACCATTGCCCGTGGTTAGCTTTCCAGCTTTTCTTACCATTGCCTTTTAAGGCCAATGAATCTCAGACACAACTTATAAATACATAAATAATTGTAAGAGATGTCCTGAATAATTTTTTTTCCTCAGTTCACTGACTGCTGTGCCCTAGAACTGAATAAATGTAGATAAAGAGACATTTGTAGGGGGAAATATTAATCCAATCAAATATAGGGGGGAAACTATAGTCTTCTGAGTTACTATCGCTCTTTATTTGGCTGTAATAGCTTGCCTTTCCCTTGAGCTTCAGAGGTTCTTGCTCAAATTGCATAGGCAGTCAGTGTAAGGCTGCAAAAGTTATATACCTGGATATTCTTGGTCTTCAAAGGCTACAGAACATCTGTTGGTTGGCAAGAGCAATTAATTAACAAAATTGAAAAGATGGTTCCTTTTTACAGAGGCTTGGATGCAGCAGGGGAGGGGGAGATGACTCCAGGAAAGTCAAGCCTTGTGAAGGCCTGTAAGCTGTGTGCCTCTGGGCAAATTCCCAAGGGTGAAAGCTCAATGAATTTAATGGTTCTTAATTCCACCAATTTTCTAATTACAGCCAAGAGAAGGTAATGAGTTATGATATAAATGTTTAAAAGCAAAAAAAAGAGAGAATAAAAAGCCTGTCAAACTTAACTATCCAGTCTCCCAGACAGAGCTCCGTACACACCAAGTGCCTGGGTGGATGCTCAAAGCAACTAACCAATTCCATGGACACAGTGACGGGAGAGGAAAATAAAATGGCTCCCAAACCACCCTCTCCACACCTCGTTACAGGCTGCCTCCCAGTGAAGAAGGCCTTCTCTTTCAGTCCCTACCTCTACAGGTCTGACAAACCGATTGCTACTGCAGGCTGCATCCTGGAGTTTCCCTACATACGTAGGAAAATCTTTCCCACCCCAAATGCCATCTTTCTGCTCTTCTCCAGGGTCTTCTCCTGGCTTTGGGGCTCACTCACAGCCTCCCTGTCTGGCCCACCCTGCCCTCCAAAAGCACACGGGCACACACACTGGGGGGTCTCAGCCAGGGCCAAGCTGGCCCCAGAGTGTCACAGGGAAGCAGTCTTCCTTTCCCGGCCCCACCACAGCCTCTGCTGCGGAACACGTGGCACCCACATGGGGAGCTGCTGCCAAAGCACCCTCCCCTGTGTCACCCTGTCCATTTCTGCCTGTTCTCTGAGATGCAGAAGACAGCAAAGGCCTAGTAGTCTCGCCTGCAGAGAAGAGAGGCAGTTTGTTAAACGCCATCACTGATGTCTCACCTACCCTATCAAAAGACATAATTTTCCCATCACAAGCTCAAATGAAGATACCCAGTCCTGCAGGGCAAGGGGCCCCACGGTAATTTGGGGAATCCTTGTGCTGTGGAGCACATCAGGTGAGGACAGAGCAAGGCAGGTAACTCCACTAAGTGCTTCGCAGGGAAGGGATAGGAAAAGGCATTTCGGCTGAGTGCCATGGTGTGAGCAAAATCTGTGCCAGGGTTTTAAGCATGTTATTCACTGGCTTTCATTTTTTAACATAACAAGGATCTTGTCCTTCCTTTCCCCCCTGTTTAACACCATTTAAAATTAAATTCTTAAAAAAAGTTCCTGTGAATGACCCATGTGTCAGATGGAAACATCTGTGTTTTGCTAGGAAGGGACAAGCAAATAACCCCCTGAGCACCCACCATCTCTGCAGACACAAGCACCTGTGGAGAAATCCCACCAGAAGCCCAGCCCGGGGCACAGCATGGTGGTGCAGCACTGCTGGCCACCCCCACCGACAGGCCAGATGGTGAACCCACACAGCAGCTTGCACGAACACCTCCAGCCCCTGTGCCCCTGGGTTAACCCAGCAGGGGAGGAAGGAGGTAACAAAGGCTCCACAAAGCACAGCATAAAATTTGAACTTGGTTTTCTGGGCACTACCATTGGCAGATATCACAGCCCGTACATGAAAAAAAACCATCTCCTTGCACATAAAAAGAGGGGAAATTCCTAAAAGGTGTAACATGTACAAACCTCTGATGATATACCAGAGTAAGAGGTACCACTTGCAGAGGCAGAGGCATGTCTGATTGATGTCTGGAAATGACACTGCTGGTACATGTGCATTTTGGAAAGAGCTGGTACTCTCAGGTGAACCGCACCAATAACCACTTAAAACCATACTGGTAATTATGGACCGAAAGGTTGGGGCGATTTTTTTGCCTTTTTAAGGCACTTCTGGTTGTGCAAAGTTTTCCCACCACCGACTGTCAGTCCTCTGTCTCAGCCCACTTCTAACTTAACACCACTCAATGGTTCAACAAAATTCCCACTGGGACACTGCATGGGGTGCACGTGTGTTGCCAACTCTGGTCTGCAGTTTTCAGATGTTCGGTTGTGTTTCACTCAAAAGCTTCCAGGTGCTTTCCAGGGGAGCTTAGGATTGCTAAGAACAGTTAAAGGAACTTTTGCTAACAGCAAGCAATATTCCTCCTCCCCTTTCCCAAGGAAACACTGTGGTTTAACAAGAGGAAGTACATTATGATGAGGCTCTGTGCTCAGGCCTAGCACAGCAGCATCACACAAGTCGCAACCAAAGCAGATCCCAGCCGAGAATGTGCAAGAGGGTAACAGCATCATCTCCACTGCCATCCTATGAGCTTGCTTTGTGTGAGACTGTCTCTGAGGGGGTAGGTTGGACCATTGAGGAAGGCAGAGTTGGTTGAGAGCAAGAGTTTGGATAAGCAAGCTTAGCTCAGACTCCTCTCCCTCCTCAAGCCCTGTGAAGTACTCCACCTGCCTGAATATCAGCTCAGCTTGAGCTACCTTGCCCCTCCCCATAACATGAACAGAGGAGAAAATGTCCTTGACTGCCTGCCAGCACTTGTCACAAGAGGGACAAAGTACTCAGGGCTCCAGCAGGCACTCTGAGCTCTCTGGATTCACACATTTACTAGTCTGGGATGCAAAATACAGCTCCAAGTAGCTCTAAGAGTACGCTGTCAGCATCGTCAGGACCTAATGGTCACTGCCATAGGTACTGATGCCTTTCTTGTGCTTGCTCTTCTTCACCTGCTTCTATAGTTATGGAAGAAGCAATTAAAGTCCAAACAAGTCTGAACCTGAACTTTCTGTTCACAGGTGCCTAAATCTGACACAGAAATGATAGCTGGTTCACCAGAGAAATGAAACCACTAAAACACCAGCTGCTTCTCCTAAGTACAGCATGTGCTCTACTGGACCTGAACACTGCAGCAGGCTGAATTCCCCCGGACATTGCCCGCTCTCCCTGTACCACATAGTATATTGGTAACTGCATCTTACTCAGGAGCCAAATCCTCTATTTTACCTCTCTGGCAGAGCAGACAGAAATCACAAGTCCTGGCAGCTCTTACCGGCATCTAACTCTCAGCATACTGAGCCCTGTTGAGACTTGAATTTGCATCCTTCAAAAGGGCAGTGCCAGCAGGCCACAGTAGCACCCACACTGTAATTTAAACCTACCATAGGGCATATAGGTACTTGGAGGGGTCTTAAAGAAATCTCAGGTAAGAAAAAAACATAAAGCGACTCAGCGCACTCATTTACAAAAAGATAGAGAATATGGCTACACATCAAATACACAGGAGAACAACCTTATGATGATGAAACAGCCACCTATAATTAAAAAATTAGGAATATTTTTCTTTGGTGATTTTGATTCCTTTTCAGGATTAATTAATGCTTCCTAGCATATGAAATGTTTCTTGCCAGACAAGAATAATCAGAAGATGAAATACGTCTCAAGGCTGAGAAAAGAAAATTGTATCTTCTGCTCACGAGGTTCCTGTACATTTTGCCTTTAAACCCATAACTCAGTCTTACATTTGCTTTGTTAATTAAAACTGAGATGTATTAAATTTGTAACTTAAAAATCCAATAAAGAAGAAGCCACTACAGGCAAAAGCATTTCCATTGGTATAGGTGTTATAGTAAGCTATCAATCAGCTATGAACACTGATACACAAATTGACTGTGCCTATCAGAAAATGATAAAAAAACCATCCCCCTGATCTAGGAAAGTTTTGCTTATCAGCAGCATGTGTTATTATTCTACAAAATACAGAACTATGTTCCATACAGGCAGCTTCAAGGATGAGGTCTTTTTCCTCTGAGGTACGCCCTAACTATATTATTATTATTCCAGTTATACCTATCTCAGAGATTAATTCAATGCGAGTATCCTGGATGCAGAGAATTCGAAGTAGATAGCACTCTATACATAAGGGATACCAAACACATGCTGTTCTTTACTTCAGAATTTTTTCCCAATAATTTTGAACTGTTCATTAAATAACCAATGCTCTTCACCCGAGCAAAAAATACCCCTGAAGAGAAATGGTGTAAACCTGCCCTGAAAGCTTTCACATGCTTCTCATTGCTAACGGGTACGACGAGCGCTTGTTTGGGATGAATATATCACGAGGCTCTTTTGAAGAGCCTGTTGGACTAGACAGGAGGTACAACAGAAACTGGACAGGACGTTAAAGATGCATTTCTTCTGTGCTCTTCTCTCACTGCTTGAAAAATACTTAAGACAGAGGAGTCTTTAATTTTTATCCTTGCTATATATTTCCAGAAGGATGTACTGACTTCAGAAGTTTCTGTTTGTTTGTTGATTCATTGTGTAATTAACCTTGCACTTATGACTCAATAAACTGCTAAAAACCCCTGCATATGTGTCAGCACCTTTCTAGATAAAATACATTTCAGTGTTCTTAAATGTTACTGTACCAGCAACAGTAAAAAGCCTGGCCTAATTATACAAATTATTACAGTAAATAATTAGGACTGGGTATGGTTTTTGTGTGGTACTAAAAAGTGGTACATGTGAGAGACGAAACTTGAAATGAACCTTACCAATTCTCTTGCATGAAAAATTAACTTTTAGGGTTGGAGTTTTTTCACTCTTCATGCAAGTGAGATTTCTCAAAGACTACAAACATGTTTTCCTGCATCTCCCAAATGCTTTCATTTATTTGCTGTGATTGTTCGTGCAAGTAAATTCCTGCTCAAGAGAAAACTAGAACATCTCAGAGACCCGCATAAAAGAGCTTCTTATCACTTTAAACCATAACAATCCATGTGGATCACCTCAAATGTCTCTCACTGCCTATTTTGGCATATGGGAGTTTCAATCACTCCACCAAGGACCAGAAATGAATGCCCCAATTAGCATAACCAGCCACCATCCCCTTCAAATAACAACTAGGTTTAACTCAGCACAATGGTTTTATCAGTATCTCCTAGCTAAACCTGATCAGGAGAAACATCTATCGTGTTATTTTGATTGAAAGATAAAATAATGTTTAAAAAAAAATAAACAAAAAACAATAAAAAAACACAAAACCAAAAACTTTTTACAGTGATACATCAACAGGGCACCAACCTGGCCGCAAATCACTCCAAGCTGCACCTAAATCAAGTACGGGTCTTTACGTATTCTTGATCCAGTGGGTCTCACATTTATTTGCACAGCTGAGGTACACAACTATTACCAATGTTCTTTATTTCTTTTTAATTTAAAACAAATACAAAACAATGCTGGGTCACTTGAAAATAAATATCCCTACCATCACTGAAGTTTTTATTTGCTGAAATGTATTAGTGCTTGTATATATTATTAATGTATTAATTATTAGTAAAAAATTGGACTTGAAGGCCAGTAAATAGAGTGATCCATTTAAAGGCCAATAAAATGTACCAAGGCAAATAAAAACACAAGAAACTCATGTCAATTTTAAAATGATCAAGGCCTTTAGGACAACAAATTAATACCCAAATAGTTGTCCTTCCTGAACTGCTTCTTAGCCAAGCTAACTTAGTGACTCAGCTCCCAGCCTGGCAATTGGAAATTGGCAAAGTATTTGATTGATACAATAACAATACTTAAATTAATGAAGCAGATAACACCTATAATCAAGGAGAAAAAAACTAGAAAGGGTATAGGTAGCATGTTATTAAACCACAAAAAAGTTGATTTGTTTTGATTTCAGTTGTGCCTCAGTAATGTTTACTAAATATGGTTCATTTTATAGGGACTTTCTTTATGCACACAGCAGTTAAAATGCTAAGTTGGTTGACGACAAACCCCAGAGAGTTTGCAAGTTTATGGGATGTGAAACCTACAGAAAATTTCAGTTGCCTCTCCCTAGAAGCTGTTGCTGACTGTTTAGCGGTGATCAGCTGGCAGACCAGAATTTCACAATGGCTTAGATCTGGTGCAGATAGAAAACGAACTGATGGATTTATATGTCAAAATGAGCTTTCTAGAATCTGTCCCCTTTTCTCACTGACTTCAAATTCTGTTCTCAAATGTTTGTGATCACTTGGCACATCCACAGATCTATGAACACACATAGGATTTTAATTTACGATGGATTTTCAACCACTCCTCGTGCTGCACTAGCTTGGCGCCTCTTCTCGGGGATAGGAACTTCCAGTGGACTCCAGTGGAGCTTGCAGGCTCCCACTGGAGAATATTTCAGAGCTTATTGCAATTGGCCTTTTGCCAGCTTCCCACAGAGAAAGATGGACTAACTGGAAGATATATCACCAGACCCTGACACTTCATATTTCTCCATCACTGGCAGGACCATCATCCTTCTGAAGTCCATTTCCAACTGAGCTGTCTGAGAAGAATGAAAAATCATTCTTCTAAAAAGTCTAAGCAAGTAAAAAAAGATAAATGGATTTGATCCAATTTAAAAGTTGTTGAAGATGTAAAATGACACGAGAAGACACAAGTACTAGTTTATTTAGGACAGAAGCCTAAGGCACACTCTTAAATGGCCATCTTTGGTAAATGTAGGCAAGTGATCTTTTCAAAGCTTTACTTCTATAAGGGAATCATATTATAGAGATAACCTTGGTATAGATACGATGTCCTTTGCTCTAGCACCTGTCACAGATCCAATTTCTTGTCTTGCCAAGCTTCTGAGGGGCACGCCTGCTCTCTGTAGTAGCAAACGCAAGGCATCTGTCAGAGTGCCAGAGGTTGTCATTAAAAACAAATGGAGAAATAACAACAAAATAAAGAAACACCTAGTGCCTGGGAACCCCTGCCAAAACCTCTCCAGTTTAAGATGTCACTACTGCTGTAAACAAAAGGACTAGATGAAACGCACTTCTACATGCCAGTGTTGCTACCTTCATACATTATTGGATCAATTCCTGGTTGTATTAATAACCTAGTGTTCCACTACACTCAGAAAGTAAATACCACTGTGCAACTCCCCCTACCTCCCTCCACCCCAACTTCATAAGCCCTGCTAAAAACATATTGTTCAAAGGATACAAACCTATGCCTTTTATCAAATATGTGAACCAAATATGGCACCTAAGCCCTTTAAAAGAAATTTTTATACTTTTGTTTATTTATATCCACAAGCATAAACAGCAACATGCACCTACCAAAAAAAGAAAGAGGGAGAGAAAAGGGCAGTTGTGCAAACACTTGGAGCTCTGAAATAGCCCACATCTGATGTTACGCGGACAGGGGAAACTCAAAGGATTCAAACTCTAACACCCCCTCTTCCTGTAATTCCAGAAGATTATAGGATCAATAAATTGTAACAGGAAGGATCCATTTGAATCACATCTTTCATAAACATACAGTCACACAACAAAATCACATGAGCTACTTGATCTAATTCGCTTCTCCCCTTGTCATTACTCTACTGCCAGAGGCTAACTAAGAGGCCTGGCGCTCAACTAGCTTTGCCACATTGCTCAGGTCCTCCCTCAACTCCACACATTTCCAGCAGTGGGAGCAGAGACCCAACTGACTGAGGCACCCAGCTCTACCGGCTCGTGCAGAAACACTGCTGTGTGCAGGCTCCGTGTTTTGTGGAAGCTAGCTTTTCCTTAGCGCATACAGAGCGTTAGCTTTAAAAGGTTGAGATAAAATCCGAAGTCCCTGAAACACATTTCAGGTGCTACAGTCAATAACATGGTAAATAATGAAAGACCCAGTTTCTTCTTCCCTGCTGGTAACACGGTGTGTTTCAGCTCACCACGCAAGTGCTGCTGCCTCTCCTCCTGTCTCTCAGATGCAGTTCCAGAATGAAGCTCCCATTGATTCCTACTCTCTACAGACTGCTGGATCAAATACCGTACCTACCTATTTGTTACCTAAAAACCTCTAGTCATAACGTGAAGCAAAACAAAACTAAAAGACCGTTAAACATCCTATTTTCTCCTTTTCCCCTTATTCACACTCACTTAGAAAAACTTTAGCCCAGGTAGATCTGAAATCCCATTCCAAGTTATCACCAAAGACAGCATGGTTAAAACAGGAAAGCTATAACTACAGTATTCAGCACTGTAAGGCTTTTTGCTTAACGCTGGTTTTGGCAAACCTGTGACATTTCTAGTCCAGAAATCAAAACTAGCATCAACCTGCCCATGACATTTCTGGTGCAAAGGCTGTAAAGAACAAACTTTTGGTGAAAAGAACCATTGCAGAGCAGTTTCTAACACCAGCAGCTCTTTCTGCTTTCTTTTCATTTCATAGTATACAATGATAAGCAATGACAGAAATTAGAGCTGTAGGATCACAAGATCAAGAGAAAACCCTCAAAATCTACAAAGAGTAGTTTCCACACATGATTTCCCTTCTCCCTTTAAAATTCAGGATGAATTTGATAGTCTGAAGTAATTACAATAGCCTCTTGATACGTTAGCAGTGCCAAGAAGATGGGTGTGTGCATAGCCAGGAGTCCACCTCCTCATAAAAATGAGTCCCCTCTTGGCAAGTTTTATCAATAGGTGATGTACAGCATTTATCTAATGTTATAGCTGACTGAAGTAAATAAAGCTGATTGTTACTTACAAGATTTAATTTATTGATTAATTACAGGCATAAGCAGTTATGGTTTGCACATTGATTTTAGCCTTTCTTTAGGACTATGCATAAGAGAGGTAGCAACGCAAGAAACTAGTAAGTTACTGCAGCTCAGAGAGGTGAAGCAGCTGATGCATTCAAGGAACCAGATGTTCTTGTAAGTACTTGTAAAACTGAGTTGAAGCCATCTGGTCTCAATGCTTTGCCACTTGGAAGATGTGATACTGCATTCTCAATTTCCTCTCCTGATATTGCTAATTCTAATTGAGGTTTCCATTCCTCCAAGGCCCATGGGGTGTTAAGTTTTTCCCAGAAATTATGCCCTAGTTCAAAAGTGACACTTTCCAAGGTAAAAAGGAGTTTAAACAAAAATGAACCAAGACCCCTGTCACCTTCTCTTTCCCTGTATGCCCCAAAGCTTGTACCACCAGTGAGACTGGAAAGGGTTAACTAAATGTCAATAACAGATTGACTATTTCTCCAAAACTCAAAGTCTGCTTTTTGCACTTCAGTTACAGTTGACACTTTGTGGTCTTGACACCACCAGGCTGGGAAGCAATGAACTTTGGCTTGCAAAGCCCAGAGTTATTTTAAAACCACCTGCTCTGTGTCTAGGCCACCCTTAAACACTTCTGGCTGCCAGGGCTGTCCTAGTGGAGGTTATTATCTCGTACCAGATTCCTCTTTCACCGGGATTCCTTGTGTGGTTTAACACTCCCAGGGCAACCCTACCCTTCACCTTCCCATATGCCCGACAAGGGTTATCACCAGATAAAAGGGTTGTGGAGACAACTGTTGTGGCTTGCTAGGATTTGGGTAGCCATCTGGCCCGCTGGAGGCCATCAACATGCAGCTTTAATCAGAGCATCTTTGAAACCAGGAGGACCTATGTGCCCTTATTTTATCAGTGTTGGGGCCTTAGCATGGCTAAGGATCACATTTCAGTCCGTGGAACCATCCTGATTTACAGCATTGGCAAATTCAGCCTTACATCTTTTCCTTTGCTCTTTAAGCTCATATTTTTGCCTTCCAATGTACTCACCCTTCTCTGTGATAGCTCACAAGTCACTACTCAGGAAAAAGACGTTCCATCAGGATAAATGCCAACTGCCCTTTAGAGATACTTGTAATAAAGCAGCTTTCATGCTGGATGTTCCCTGCATTTGCTCTGGAAGTGGACTCTGACTTGGGACTGCATTACACTATACCTGGTCACATTGGAGGCAGTGCTGAATATATTTACTTTTTTCAATACGCTATGCTCGAAACAGTGCTTATTTATTTATTTTTATTTTTTTATTATTATTATTTTATATTTATTTATTTTAAATTTTTTTACAATTGAATGGGTTATGCAAATTAGGTGTCATCCTGATAGTTCATAACAGCACATTTCTGGAGAACAAATGCTAACCATTCATCATACAGGCTTCATATGGCAGGTTGCACGGAAAGGGCATTTAGAAGCTGGAGTCTCCATCACACCGCCACTTGCAAAACACTCCTAAGCATCAGTTCACAAAGGGCTTTCTCTTGGCTAACTTCGTGGAAATCAGGACAAAGAATTTCTGACACTCTAAAGTCTGTATCATAGCCTAGGCAGGCTTTATTATGGGAAAAATTTTCCTACCAAAACTTTTCTGTGTCCAGTTTATTATATTCTAATTACAGTTCATTCCCTGTCCCTGGGCTTTGTCTTTCTGAATTAAAGCAAAGAAACAAACTAAGCCTTCATTGTGCTGGCATTCACAGCCCTCCACAGTATTTCATGCAAAATTGAAGACCTTCCAAATCTGGATTCTTTTCAAGTTGGAAAAGTTCTACCAACATTAAGCATTTTCTAATATTCCCTGCTGCCACCCCATTTCTGTAATGGCAGGCTTTCTTCCTTTGTAGTTTCTTATAACAAGCCAGAACAAAACCCACAGCACATCAGGACTAGAAGTGTTGCCCGTGTATTGAGAACACGCTGCTGTTCCCACATGAGTGCATAGTGTTACAGAAGAGCTTTGATGACATGGTGTCAGAAATAAACCAGCAGAGAGATTGCTCCTGTCAAGTCACCACAAATAGCTAATTTTAGTGCTGCAGGATGTTTCAGCTCTAACAAGCCCCTGGACCAACCAGAGCAAAAGCTACACCGTTATCGTCTCTGCCCCTGCAGATTTCAGGAAGAACAAAGTGAAATCTAAGGTGGACTGAGGTCGCTGGTATAAAGGGTCTGTGCAGAGTGTCAGAGTTTTTCCCTTTCAAAAAAAACTGATGAGCATCCCTTGAGAATGCCATGTATTGTGCCCAGCTGTAGCTTTCTCTAGAAAGAGGGTTGGAGAGGTTGTAGTAGAAGTCAAAGTACTGGTAATATGAAAATGGTTTTCTTGGATGCCTGTGGAATTTAGCAGAATCCTGCAAAACATTAGGAGACGTGCTTGGATCTGATGGTCTAAGGCCTCCCCAGACTCCAGTGATGCACCATGTGCTGCAGGCCCCAACAGAAGGGGAGATTTTACCATTATTATGCAGTTTGCATGATCGCTTCTCACGGCAGAAGGGAACGCATTTGATATGAGCTCTTCATTAACTTTTTCAATGTTATAGCACAGAAGATTCAAATCCAACAAATCAATCTGATGACAAGCCACCTTGAGATGATTAATTCCTGAAATCAATTATAAACACTGGGAAGAAAAAGAAGGATGTAGGAAACCTGAATGTCTCTTTTAAACCAAGAAATGGTAGAGGCAAATGAAAAACACTTAAACAACAGAAAAGCAAAAGAAGCTGATAGAAAACACATACTCACACCTACATCCATGTGGTTAAATGCTTAGCCAGAAGCACAAAGATCTAGATCCCCTCTCAAAAATGCAGACCAGAACAGTGAAAGACCTGATAGACGGAGAGCAGTGTGAAACAGGCGAGATGAAAAAAAACCACAATAAAGGCACAGAGTGCAAGATGTAGTGCTCTTTTTGGGCTTATCCACATGTGGTACATGTTAAAGTAAGTTTTGCTCATTTGCAGGGGACAGCCTGATTCTAAAATAAACATAACTGATAACTGGCATTTTATTTATTAGCTAGGCACTCACCAGTGACAGATCAGCAATCAACCAATATTCAGTACGTAGTACATCTCTGGGTACTACTGCAGTACAAATAAAGAAATCAATGTCCTTTTCTGGTGCTTTACAGTGAAAGCAGTAAAGCTATAGGGAAAGAACAGAGACATCGACACACCCAGGCACAGGTCAACATCGACAGCTGCATCCTACAACATGGGAACAGAAAGCAGGGACATTTACACAAACCTCTCAGAAGATCTGGCCAAAGCAATACACCAGTGCAGGTATTTCATGTGATGGCATTTCCAGGAACTTCCAAGCGGGCCAACCCAGCAAGAAATATGGGTATTCTGTCAGGTTCACTATTACCAACATTATGTAATTACCCAGGGCTCACCTGATTTAAAAACATTAGGAGATACGGGCTTGGCCAAAGCCCCAAAAAATGTTAGTGGTGCAGCATGAGGACAAGAGCCCCAAAGAATTATTTTTATCATTAGTATGTGTTTACAAGCTCTTCTGAGAAATCCTGCTGCATCCAGAGACTGCCAAAACGGCTATGTTAATTCTATGTGTCCAATACTGTTTTCTGCGCTAACTAGTTTGGCCAATGAAATATCTCTACTGCACAGGGCTGAATTGCTGCAGGATGGAGATAAAACTATGAGTGATATTTTGATTTGGGATTAAATCATTAGTATTATCTGGCCTAGTTTCCCAACCCAGTAAGTGAAGACATGTTGTTTTAGACCAGAAAATAATGCAGCTGTAGAGCAGCTACAGAGCAAAACCATGGGAAATGGTTTCATAACCATCTTATGTGAAGACTGCAAGACCTGTTTTCAGGGGATTTGAAATTCTGAAGTCTGACTTCATTGTCTTTTAAGCTGAAAGTCAAAAATTTAAATTCCTCTGGCAAAAAGATCTTTCTCAGATTACTCGAAGCATTTCATTTCAGCAAATGTAAATATTTCCTTTCAAATTGCCCTTAGAAAAAAATAATATCTATTACAAAGGATAATACTCAAAGCAAACCTTACTTTTAAAGTGAAAAGCTGAAATAGTGCATCGTCAGAACTGTCCTGGGAGAGTCAGGAAATCCCCAAAGTAACTTCTGCTGGAACAACCCCCTTTACAAAATCATTCCAGTTCTGACAGAGGCACATATTGTCCCAGAACACAGTTCAGCTGCACGTTTGGCAAGGTCCCACTTAGATATGTCTCATGCACTAAAACAGGCCATAGGACAAGCCCCGAAAAGATGCGTCCTTCCATCAGTTAGGCTAAAAACATTCTCTAGGGCATAATTAAGAACAAAAGAACATGTTCCCAGCTGAGACTGAAAAAAAAGAGAGAATTGCTAAAACTAGGCTACTGTAGAGGGAGTAATAAGTATATTACTTGATTAGAAGAGTATTTCCTGCTCTTTGTTACTAGTTTTCAGTACTCAAAATGTCTTGCGAAAAAGTGTATTAAATCCAAAATGAACAGGTTTTACATTTTCATCATGTTCAGAACTCATTCGAATTAAGATCTTGTCTCAAGATATGCGGAATCTAAAAAGAAAACATACATTATCTTGGGAAACTAAAAAATATGCTTCCCCAGGCAATAGTAAGGTTGTCCTGTCAGAAAGCTCGCTTCTGCCTTGAAATCTTGACAAGAGAATACGATGACGAAGATATTAGCACATGAACAAAAATAGCAAAGATGTCTGAAATAAAACATGAGAGTCAACTACTTTTTCACACTACCATTTTGATTAGAAATGCAGAAAAAGCCAAGAAATGTTTTTCTCATCACCTTCACAAGAAAGGTCATGAAAGGGCTTCCCAATGTCTTTAAGACAAGGGATGACAGCCTTGTGTGTTAAATAAAAAAAAATTATTTTCAGGGTGTTGTTCATTATATTTGCCTGAAACTTTAACATCACTGTAAAGTTTGGCATGTTCACTCTGGGTAAATTCCAAGCCACTTGTTACAGACAATACACAATAATTTTACACAGCAAAGTTTCAAGTTTTCAAGGAGACATCCTTTTCAGAACATTACTACATGTCTTCATTACCCCCAAAGCGACGAGAGAAGCCAAAATAGCTGTCAGGGCACCTAAGAAAAGTTCCTAATATGACGATGCCTTTTTGGACATAATAACTTACAGAGTGACGTGCTCACTGTCACTAAAATCATCTCAATTTTTACTAAAGGAACAACAGCTGCAGTTGTAGTCACCTGAGACAGCTGGAGTCACCTGACAGACTTGGTAGTCCCTCCTGCTCCCTGCCTGAGTAACTACGTTTCTGCCAAAGCAGGTTAATGGGCAACATGCTTCCTGGCTGAATTCTGGAATGAATAATCATTTACGCAGAAAATCAGGAAAGTTTCAGAATTCATATGCAGTTTCTGTCTCCTTTCCAGTGTCAAACAAATAACCTTACAAAGAAAATGCAATGGAAAGTGGTACATATATTTGCAACTAATGTGCTGCAATACTAATACTAAATGTGTATTGGGCACTTGTGGGAAATTGCCCATGAGTCTATTAAGTACTAGAATTGTCCTGCCAGGACAGACCACTGGTCCATCCAGCCTGGTCTGTATCTCCACAGGGCAGCAGGGCTGGTGCTTAGGGAGAGGAGGTAGCCTGGTCTCTCCTCCAGTATCCCCCACCAGTCACAGCCATTGTTTTGGTCCCTACCTAGCCATTCATGTACCTGTCCTCCATGAGCTTGTCCAAACACTTTTGAGCCTGCTGACAGTGCCTGTCTCCCCAGTTTTGCAGGGCAGCGAGTCCCAGGTGTTCACCACCTCCTGTGCAAAGAAATTCTCTCTTTTACCTCTTGCAAATCAATACTTATTTCACCAGGCACCTCTTGCTCTGGTATCACGGGATTTAGTGTACAATTCTACATCCAACTTGTCCATCACCTTCCTGCAATCATATTCCCTCCCCCAGAGCCTTCTCCAGAGTGAAGTCTCAGACATTTTAGACATCCCTTATAGAGCAGTTGCTCCATGCACCAAATAATTTCAGTTGCCTTTCTTTGTACCTACTGTAATTCTGCAACAACCTCCTTGAAATGGTAAGACCAGAACCTGCACACACTACTCTGTTTACTTCTTAAATTACAGCTCCATGTGGCCCAGTTCCACTAACTTGCCTTTGAAAAAGTGTGGCACAAAGAATATCATGGAGCATCTACCACCAGGCAAATGGATACACTTTCCTGCATTCCTGGTCTTTATCTACTAAAGCCAAGACTTCTCTCATTTTTCTGATAAAGAGAACCCCATCTCCTAGATTTTTTTTTTTTTTTTTTTTTTTTTTTTAAGGTTTAACTAGAGTTAAAACCCTAGTTGTTTCCAGCAGGCAACTGGTTTACAGACTCCTACGTCTCTTCTGATTTTTTTTTTTGTGTGTGTATTATTATTAACTTTCTTACACATCTTGTAGTTGAGCAACTTTGGACGTAATTCTACAAGAGAGAGGAAAGCTACAATTCTGAGAGCAGAATGCAGTGGTGCCTGGAGCAAGGTCTGGGACTCGGAAGACCCAGGCATAATTTTCTTACTATGCCACAAAATTTTCTGTGCCCTTGGACAAGCCATCCCTGTCTTGGTCTTCATCAGTACAACTGAGACAGCAGCAAGTCTCTGACTCCTGAGAATCCTAAGCTAAAGCTTAAAGCTTTCGACTTAAAGCTAAAACTACAGACGTTAACAGCTACAATATACTCTGTCAGCTGAAACCTGTACATAAAAAAATAACAGCTGCTTCATCAGAGAAGCAGAGACCTCCTTGTCTGGAAGGCTCCCATTTTAAACACTGTCAAATTCGTAAGTGTGCTCCCTGGGGCCAGGAGAACAAAGAACATTATCTTAACGTCAAATCATGAAGTCCTCCTTTACATTCTGGCTGTGGAAAGGCTGTTCCACACAGGCTACTGAGGAACTGGAAGAAGAAATATGCTTCACTCTGTCTGTGTGACGGGTGGGGAGAACAAAATCCTTCTCCTGTTCTTTATGAAGCACTTTGATATCTATATAAGAACCATCCACTAATTATTTATTATTTCCATTCTGGAAGTGCACGTCACAGTGGCTCTGGGGAAGATCTTTCATCTTCCACGCTGTGTATTCCTCAGAGTGCAGGGGCTTTAGTACCACGGTGTCTCGAGACCTGGGTGTTCCCACAAGTGCAACAGAGGTTCAGCACTAAAACAGAATTATTAAGTGGTCTTATTAACTTGCAAGTTTGCTAACTGGCTAAACAACTAATGTGCACCTTGGCTCCTTGCCCCATGAGGGATCTTGCTTTCTTCAGTTCCCTAAGAAATTGGTTTATTCATACCCACATTGTTCTGTGAAGGCAAATGTGATTGCTTTTAATATCACTTAATGTTATGAAGTTTTGATTAACGCTAACTACCATTACAGGAAAATCACTGTTGTTTTTTTTTTTTTTAATAGGTTGATTACTCATCGTGTGCACAGCCTATGAAGAAGTATAACAGCAAGACATTTTACAAACTAAATGCATATTTACTCTCAGTAAAAGGTTTATCAAATTTTAAAAATAAAAGAAAAAGCAGTCATCATCTTTCAAAAAAAGATGTACCACAAAGCAGCACATGAGATAGTTCTTTTCCAATACCAAAACTGAGAAATAACGCACCTCTTGCATTTTCAGTTAACAAGAAATATGCCCTTTAACTTCCCGTACCAAATAGGCACCCAGCGTTCTGCAGAATTTCTAAAAAGCTGATTTCTACCTCAAAGCAGGCTGCAATCTGATATATGCATAAACATTTGGTTTCTGAAGATGTTCATACAGAAGTGGAGAAATGCAGGATTATTTACTGGAGCAAGAGGTAAAGAAAAAAAATACATCAGAAAATATTATTTTTATAAAATTGGTTTAAATCAGGACTATTGTGTTTATAGTATTCCCTTCTGTTTTTTTACATCTCACAGGTTTTTTACTTAGTTGAAGGTTTTGAGCTCTTTGGGTTTGGTGGTTTTTTTTGTTTTGTTTTTTTTAAAGAATGGTAACTCTAATATCCCACTTCAATGTTTCAGTCCAAAAAATGCAGAAACTTCCCTTAGGAATTTCAGAACTTTTTCTTCTTTAATCGAAGACAGTATTCTGTAGGTACCCTAGGGGCTACAGTTTGTAATGAATGCTTCTGTCTTTTTTTCCCAAGTTGTCACAGGAGAAATGAACCAACACTCCTAAAAGTATAAATCTAAAATGTTTTTATTAGTATTATTTTTATGCCTATAAAAGAAAAAAAATGAAAGAAAAGTCTTATATTGGTGTAACCTTCAAATAAAAACTGTTAAGCTTGCAATCAGTGAGCTAACACAGTTTGGAAATATAGGAACATCTTTCAGACAAGTAGATTATCTGCTTAAAGAAACACAAATTGTTCATATAATATGTGTTATATATAACATTATTGACTTGCCAATCTGTAATTAAATCTTACTAAGTGTTCTGATTGATTTAACTTTCCTACTTTTTCAGAAAATCAGCAACAGTCAAACAGAAAAATAATAATAAAAAAAAACCAAAACCCCTAGAGGAAAGGAAAGCTATGCAAAATAAAATTTAAAAAACCCACAAATTAACAAAGAGGAGATTTTCTATTTAAAACCCCAAAAGCTAAATCATCACAGCCTGTTTGCTGTAGCTCAGTACAATACCCGCTGCACTAGTGCTCAGTGCTTCAGGAATCTGTGCTGCTCTGGTAGTATTCACCATATTTACCAACATTATTATGTAGTAAGGAGGAGATATGAGATGTAATGGGAAGCAAAGCCCCTTTCAAACAAAAATCCCATGATTTATCTTCCCTTCCGATCCCTTACCAGATCCTTACTGGCAGTATACACAAAATAGCTGTACATACCATAGTAGCATATCCCCACAAAACACCTGTGGGCTCCTGCTCTAGTGCTGATAAGCAGGTCTGGATGCTGAGAAGAGCTGGAGGCTGCACAGCCAGCACCATTGTCTTTCCCACCTCTAATCATGTTAGCAAGACCCAGAAGGTACCCCTCAAAAGGAAAAAGCCTCTGCAACTGAGGTTGGTCATCAGATAAACATATTTTAACATCACAGTCAGAACCGAGTAAAGTAAGACAGCAAATGCTGCAGGCTCTGGAATCACTCTGCTGATCCACAAGGCACCTCTCCAGCATGGCTCTCCTACACCATCCCACCCCCTCTGCAAGTTCAGTGCAAAAAGCTTCACCAGCACACAGCTGGAAGCAATGGTCACTCTACTTCCCAAATCAGGGACATGACAGCACAGTACGTGAAATTACTGGTCCAAAAGGGGTAACTGTGTTCTACACAAATAAACCATTTTAGATGGCAGCAGCAGAGCACAGGAACACTAGCTAATGGCTGATCTTTTTCACTTGCGTTCAGTTTTTGCATCGTTCAGCAGCTCCCCAAGTACTTTGTTTCCTTAACCTGCTGTTGACAAAAGACACTTTTCATACACAGGCTTCAATGTTGAGAAAAATCCACGGCTCTTGGAACGGACTGTTTTTTTCTTAAACAACTCTGACCCTTCCAAATGAAAACTGCCCAGCTCTCCTTCCCGTCTGCTCAGGATAACCCTCAGCATTTAACCTTTGTCCACGCTGGGGTGGATTCTGCTCCAAGTCCCATATATCAGGCTGTGCAACTGAATTTATGTAGTCAGTGAATCTCAGGAGGGGTGTGGCCTGTGTACAACAGCAATACAGGTATTTACAGCATCTTGTGAAAACACCACAGACCATGGGGTATCACTGCATGAAAAGCTACCAAATAACAGACTTCTGGAGGTACAGTTCAGTGCCAGCAAGGCAAAGGGACACAGCATAGAGACACGTGCCATAGGACTGAAGAACCACAACTCCAACATCATTATTTGTGTCAACTGGAATGTACTGGAAAAAGGACAGTGTAAATTTAGAGACCTGCTTTAAATGGTAGAGCACAACATCCTCTCAGCAGTGCTGGAGTCTCTCTCATGTGGTCTAAAGCAGGAAAATACTTTTTTTTTTCATTCCCCTAAAGGAACGTAGTACTGATAACTATAATTCACCATCAAAATTAGCAAACTCTCTGCAAAAGTAGAAATGTCACAGACCTAATATTTTCAACTACACACATTTTCTTCTAATAGTTATACCCAGATGGTAGAGCAGCATTGTACCATACATACCAAAATGGTCCACTTACAAGGACTAAATGAAATAACAGCCTGCTTTCCTGTTTTCACAAAGCACACAGTACCATTCCTAATGCAGAGACAGCATCTTGATTTCCTGGTACATAGTATGGCCTCATGATGTTGGCTAGTTTCTCATCTTGTGTTTCTTAGTCATGTTTTCAAAAAGTCTTTATGACAAAAACATTTAATGTGGAGAACAAGCCACTACATCACTTGCTGGGGAAAAATTAGGTGGGTTTATGCTGCCCTGGCTGCTGCAATCTGGATCTATGCTAGCAGCAGGAAGAGGTGCCTCAATAATCTCAGCACAAGCCCTTTGGAAAACCTGGTGTCAAGCTCAGCATGTCCCTCCCTGTGCAGATGCCTCCTAACACCTGTAGCCTGCCTTTTCACACAGATCCAAGCATGTGCCCATTTTGAGGAGCATTAGGTCTGTCAAATCACACTCGTCACCTCAATTAGGATCGCTGCTCTGTGGGAGCTCAGAAGCGCTGATTCCAGACCAGCACTCTACCAATGCACTCTTTTATTCAGTCTTGATTAAAGCATTTCTATTCTCTCTAAGTACCTGTGGGAAGAGCTGTTGTGCCTGGAGCACCGCTTCCCAACAGCCAGCCCAGCAGGAGAGTGCAAAACATCACAGAGGTTTTCACCTCAGAAGCTACTGGCTCATTTCAGAAGGCCATAACTTTAAAAAAAAACATTACCACCTTTTTAGAAAATATACATTCTTCCACTTGAGATGGAACATAAGGTTGTCCTGCCTAATATTCTCATAAGCAAACTAGAGAAAGACAATCTTGGGAAAACTTGAAGATGGATGAAAGCTACTCGAGTAGCTGTGTGCAGGGAATAGTTACCACTGGCTTGAGGTCAGAATGGAGCAATGCTGAGTAGCCCTGTCTGATTCTCTATAACTACAGCCTGGGTAATAGAAAAGAGTGTATGCTCATATGTTTTCAGAAAACATCAAGCTGTGAAGGACCTCAAATAAAGTGGAGGATAAAATTACAAATCAAATGATCCTGGCAAATCAAAAAAAATGGTTGGAAAAGAACAAAATTCACAGGCACAAGTGCCAGAGACTATCCTTTGACAGAAATAATCCACTATAAAAACACAGAATGAGAAAAAGAGGAGAGAGAGAGTTCTTCAGGAAAACATTTTGATCTGCAGCCCTAAGATATTGTCACGAGCCAGCTGTGACACCTTGTCACAAAAAGAGGTGAACGCCATACTGCAGTGCGCAGAGAGGCACAGAACATGCAATGTTTATGAGATAATCTTTTCACACTGCTCATCCCTGGCAAGACGGCACCTCAAACATTAGCTGAGCTTGAGCACTGCACTTCAAAACGAGGTGGACCCACAGAAAGAATTTGGAGGAAAACGATGAGACATGAGCAGAGACCTACAAGGTAAGTAGAAAGAAAGGGGGGTGTTTGGTGTAAGGAAAATAGGGTTGGGGAGGCAGGTGCACATGGGGAGGGAACAATCTCTTCCTCTGGTTGTGGTGAACAGACATGGAGTAACGACCTACAGAAGAAGGAGGAAGGGCCCAGAAGAAATAAAGCATAGGGACCAAATCCAGCTTATTTTGAGGAGTCATCTGGGATCTAATAGCTGCTTTCATTTGTAATGCTGGCGCACTAAGTGACTTCCTCTGTGCAACTCTTTGTTAGATCACTTAGCTTGCTATATGAGATACCTCCTCAGCCCACCAGCCACTTCTACTGTCCAGGAGATGCAATACTCTTCACTGAGGAGGTGTATAGTGCCTGGCTAAGAGGTGTGCTCTGGAGATGGGAAGCACTTAGCTTCCCATCCTCTTAAGCTTAAAGTGAAGCAAAACTAAAGCAAAACAGTGCTCAAATCTTACTCATCAAAAGATCAAAATTCATTGAACCTTGCCATCTATAAATAAAAGAGTACAAATCTGACTGGCGAAGTCAGGCGACACGTTCCTTTTTGTTGCATCCGGACCTGTCAGTACTTGCAAGTAACAAAACACACAGCCAAAGCAAACTAATGTGTGTACAGCGAAAATAGCTTTTCTTACACATTGTGTCAAGGCCTACAAATGACTTTTTGTCAAATATCAACTATAATGCCATCCTATCCTGACAGTACCTCTGCACAGCTGGGAAACAAGTGGCAGGTTCGAGCATGGTGTTAATTACAGGACGCGATTCATATCCCTTACTATTATATACACCAAATGCAACACCTTATTCAGCACAACCAACACTCAGAAAGATTCAGCCTCCAAACAGAAAGAGGAGTTCGGAGCGCACTACATAAAAGGACTTTCAAAGCCACCAGCAATAATGTCTCTTTCTTTCCTAAACTTTATTCAAATTTAAATTAACTATTATTTGTCTGGTTAATTTGTTTTCCTTAAACTGTTTTGTGATCAGAACAGCTTAAGGCAAACATTTCCCAACTTTTTAATACACCAAATTAGAGCCACAGTTTCATAAGAATTCTTATTTATGCCATTGGGCCAAGATTTTCAGAAGTGGTATATGACAACAGAAGGAAGTAAGATGATGTACTGAGAAGGTGACCCTTTTTTAGTGGGGAAAATAACCACCACTCTTGGAAAAACAAACTACTTTGAGGAATGTCAACTCAGTCCTCCAAAAATGGAAGTACCTTACAAAAACAGAAGCTCAAAATAGGTCAGTGTGTTGAGCTATTTGAAAAGATATATTTTCTGTTTCATGACTGCAGAGGTTTGCTGAATGTTTGTGAAAAGAATAGCTGTTATTTACATGCCCAAACATGAAAGGAAATCCGCGAACTTGGCTTCAATCCTGAATGATGAATAGCTGATATTCCAGGTGTAACAATTCTGCAAATCACACTTTTGCAACCATTCCTTTAAATAAGCAAGCTCAAGGTAAGTGGGGTCACAGCCTGTGGTATACAGCAGTATCACAATACAATTCAGGCATAGTAATTGAAGCAAATCTTACAGGACTCACTAACCGCATGCAATTGCTTTTCAAGAGTTTGTAATGAACCCTTTTAGGGGATCAAGGCTAGCCCCTACGAAAATGTGGGCTCAGCTCCAAGATCTCCTCTCCCTGTAGCAGGTTTTTACCCTTCCTGTAAACTGAATTAAATTTAGGACCAAAATATGCTAGTTGCAGAGCTCTTACAAGCATATTTTGTATTGAAGCAGGTTATCATAGAAGCAGAAGGAACCTGCACATGAGTAAGATGTCTGATTAATCGTATCTATGGAAGTGACAAAGGCTTTAAAAGAGAAACCAGTTTCCTGTAAAACAACGAACAGGACTCTCAAAATATTCTGGTTCCTGGACATCTATGATTTCCCAGTAATTAAATGTTCTTCCCTCGTTTCACCCTAACTGTATTATGATTTGTGACTTAAAAAGACATAAAGAGGACAAATACCACGTTGCCTGCCATAGCTGAGGAGAAGTTGGAGAAAGGTTGTTTTGTAAAATGACATTTTGAAGATTTCAGACTACACTTGAGGGTAGGCATCAAATCTGCAGAGAACTGATAGGCACTGCAATGTCCTCCCTTCCCAGGGAGCCATAGTTCCCTTCACTTCTCCTACAAAGTTTCTCCTCTGGCCTGCTTTGTTTCCTCCCTCCCTGCTAGATAACATAAACCCAGGGGGGAACAACATCCATTAACAGGGTTAGCAATGCCAAGTTTAACTTTTCAGTGTAAAAAGGCCCCCAAACTTCCATGAATGGCTCAAAAATTCAAAGGATTTGGCTTTGTTCTTTTTTGCCTTTTCACTGAAGGCAGATTCTGTTTCTTGACTTGTTTTTGAGTCTTTGAGATATACGTTGCTCTTGTCCTTCTGCACCACAAAGCCTGCTCCTTCTTTCAGTCCAAAAGCTAAGCATCATCACAACTGAGCCCCACAACTGCTGACTGGGCTTCACTACTAAGGCCATACCCCCATTTTAAACTTGCATAATATTATAGGGTCCAGGCAACAAGTGTGGGGGGATGTTTTCAGAGAGCATGTTGAGACCCAACTTCACAGTTCTGTTACAGCAAACTTTGACATTAATATATATCATGCTGTTTTAACACTGCATTACTTGGGTACCCTTCCCATGCTGTTCCCCGTGCCCTTCAAGTTTCCTTATGAAATGAATATAACACATTCACTGACTCCAATGATCTGTGACTCCAAATTATACACTGGGTTTACTCATTGGTTTAACACAAACATCTAATTATATTTAGAAAGAGTTTAACATTAAGAACATTAACCTGGGAAAATCTGAATTTTTAATACATGTCACTGCCAACCGTGCATTCTGAACCTATTAATGATTATTTCGCACAGCATTAATATCTGCAATGGGATCTGCAGTATTATTTTGAACAGAAAAACCGGTTCAATTCTAAAATTTGACCACTATATACTGTAAATTGCTTATTACCAGCAAATTGACATCGAGGGAATTGGCTATTTCAAAAGCAAACCTATCTAACCCATCAGAATTAGGCAATTAGCTGATTTTGTTTGCTACATGCAACTGCTGCACACAGTGAAGTTGAAGAGAGGGCTGGCTTCTCAGCCTGCAGAAGCAGGGGGGGTCACTAAGCTGGCTTTGCTCTGAGCATGACAATGACAGCTCGGTTCACACATACTTACTTCCCAGCATGGAGCAACACTCTCAGTTATCTCCCATTTCTGCTCTTTCTTTCCCATCACAGCAGAGCAGAGGAGAGGTCAAGAAAGTGCAAAAAGCTCGCTAGAAAATTATTGCTGAAGGACCTCAGTGATTTGCTTTTGTGACTGCCACTAGCAACGAAGGGATGGTAGGATTAATGGATTTTTTTTCCCGGGCAAAAATAATTACGATCCTGTATTTTTTCATTCTTTAGTTCCTATGAATTACAGGAGTTCATTTAAATACATGGGGCTTAAGGATTTTTTTCTTCTAACAAAAAGAAGGATGCTAAGCTCCATCTCCATAAGCATTATCATCATAAGCAAAGCAATGACAGACACAAGCAAATCCAAATGTGAATTATAAGAGCCTAGAAGAGGACCGTGGCTATCCACAATTGCATTCTCAATGATTTGTAGAGCTTTGACTTCGTACTGCCCTATCTTTGCATACTGGTCAGTAAAACCCAGACAGTTTCACCCCTGTGTTGGAAGGAGAATATATAATGAGGAGGGGAAAAAAAATAATGAAAGAAGCTACCGCTTTTGTTTTTTTTTTTTTTTTTAATAAAAAACTTTGCTCCATTTGGTTACAGGAAAGACTTGTGCAGGAGGCTAGAAGGAGGGCTTGTCCAGGTGCTACCACATCCTTGATTGCATGGCATTTTTTCCACTCAAATAACATGAAAAGAGTTGGCCTTTGCATGTGAAGCCCAAAGTCTTCTGAACTGATTGCTTACATCCATCAACAACCTCAAAAAATATGACCAGAAATGTGCCCAGAGTGCTGCTGAACCGGATCCCCCTGCATATCCAAATGGAGCTGAAAAGGGTCGAGCCACAAGGCCTAGATGGCAGATATTGATTAGTGAAGATGGCAGCTCTTCGGCCAGGATCTAACTGCTGTGGGTGAGACTGACAGATCAAACCAGGCCTTTTTATTCCTCTCAGGCAAGCAGTTTCAAAGGCATCCACCATTTTCTGCTGTATACAGATAAAAGAACAAATAAAAATTCCAAGTGCCCATCATGCACTTTATCAAACAGAAGATACCTGGTTAGATATAATGATACCTGAGGCTCAGCCTGGTTCAGGACTGAGAGCGCACACAGAAAACTATTTTAAATTCTTTCACTTGGCTTGGAAAGTCCACAGGAACCAAGACTGTCACACAATTACAGCATTTAAAATTCCAGTTGCAAACAAAGCAGTTCCTTTTTTCAGGGTATATCTTTCTCCTGCTGCTGCCAGAAAATGACAAACGAGCCTAAACAACATAGTGTAGGGATATTAAATTTGCCCAAAGTCAAGTGTATATGGAATGACTACCTCAGATGTCTCCGTTATGAACAAAAGCACAAATTTCAATCCAACACAAGATTTTTAAGGAAAAAAACAACAAACGGAAAAACAGACATGCATCCACAGCTCTGGTTATGCCTAACTTGAACTGTGCAGAAGACTAAGAATGCTTCACTCCGGCTTGGTTGTAAACAAAGACAGAGGCTTCACACAGGCATCAATTTTCCCCTTGCAGTGTTTCACTGCTCTCTGCCCATGTCTAAGGGCCATCTTTGTCCTGACAAAAACCCCTTTGGACTTTGCAGTGTTCTGGGGGATGCCTGCGATGGATTTGGAAGGACCAGTATTTTAGGAATATAATCAAACCTCATCTACCTACTCCAGACTTGGAGAAAAAGCTTCCGCCCCAACCCCATGTTTTGTGTCTAATCAAAAGCACTAGATAGAAGAAATGGAAAAGTTCTCTCCTTAGGCATTTTTTCCAATGCTGCTTTTGCTATTCAGCTCTTCAGTTTTGTTCTCACTTTTAACAGCCTGTGAAGCTTTGACTAGTTCAGAAATTATGCTAAGCATATGCTGATTTTGGCTGGGATCGAGTTAATTTTCTTTATAGTAGCTAGTATGGGGCTATGTTTTGGAATTGTGATGAAAACAGTGCTGATAATGCAGAGATGTTTTCACTGCTGCTGAGCAGTGCTTAGCCAGAGCCCAGGCCTTTTCTGCTCCTCACCCCAGCCCACCGGCGAGCAGGCTGAGGATGAGCAAGAGGTTGGGAGGGGACACAGCCAGGACAGCTGAAATAGCCAAAGGGATATCCCATACCATATGGCGTCATGCTCTGCATATAAAGCTGGGGGAAAAAGAAGCAGGGGGGAGAGGGAGGGCATTCAGAGTGATGGTGTTTATCTTCCCAAGTAATGGTTACACGTGATGGAGCCCTGCTCTCCTGGAGCTGGCTGAACACCTGCCTGCCAAAGAGAAGTGGTGAATGAATTCCTTGTTTGGCTTTGCTTGTGTGCGTGACTTTTGCTTTACTTACTGAGCTACCTTTATCTCAACTCATGAGTTTTCTCACTTCTGCTCTTTCAATTCTGTCCCCCACCCACCTGTGGGGGGTGAGCAGCTGCATGGCGCTTAGTTGACAGCTGGGGTTTAAACCACAACAGCATACTTAAAGTGGTGCTACCTATAAAATACTGTATTTACAGTTTTGGAACCCTGGAAATAAATATTGTTTGTATCATTTCAGAACAACAAAACAATTACCTCTATTTTGTAAACACATTTCAGTCACAACAGCATGTGGTGATCTCTTGCTCACACAGATCAAAAACCACTAGCCAAAAGCCATTCCCCACTGGCACTGCTGAGTTTGCCTTTTGCTTATCATGTACCCTGATCAGACTGGAAATAATTTCTTAAGATTTGTTTTGAAGTTTTGTTCAGCTAGGAGAAGATTTTGAGAGGCAGCCAGCATCTGGTAAAACATACTACAGATTTGGGAGAGATTTTGTTAAAGCCTGAAAGACCTCCCTTGGTTTTGCAGTGCTTGGTAGGATTTTTCGTCCTTGGAATATGACAACTACTTCTGTGTGCAGTCAGCTTTAAGAAGTTTACTTGCTTCTTTTTACATGCATATACACATACAATGGTCATTTGGACCTAATAATAAACAGCTTTTGGCACAAATAGACAACAAGTTTCCAGTCCATACCAGAGTTTCACAACTTCCCATAGCTGTGTGCATTTATAAAGCAGAGTAAATTGCTCTTTACCTTGCCTAAAGGCACACCCTGACTCTAAATAACTTTAATCACTTCCCTTGGCTAAAACCATGCTGAATGTGTTTACTAGAGTCTTACCTCCACTGCTGAAAACCCTTTTGCAAACACAGTTCCTGTCTCCATGTCTCTTGCAGGGACCTTAATTTTAAGGAGTTAAAAGCTCCAGTATGTTGCCAACAGTCCTCACCACTAAGGGAGAACAGAAAGGAGTGACTCTCATGATCCAAATGCATGCAAGTCACTGCTCACTCTTTCCACCTCATCAGAAAATTAAGAGAGAAAAAAAAAAAGAAAAACCTCTTCCTCCCCATAATAAATTCAGATGAATTCTTTTTTTCAATTACAGCACTATTTCGTTCCAGCTCTTGCTAATACCCTGCAGTTTGTTCACCTGTAGAAGCAATTGTCCCTTACATCTCTCCTCTCTTGTTCCCCTTCCCCAGGGCTATTTTGGCTTAAGATATATCACTTGCTAGAATAGACAAGATTAATATAGCTTTCCCACCAAATTTAGGCAAGAATATTCAGATGCTTTAGCAGCTGCCTGGGCTTCTTAAGAACTCTGTAATCCTTTAATCTCCAGACACTTTTTTTTTTTTTTTCCCCATAAAAGATTCACAAGCAAAACAAATGCAATATGGATCAAAAATTCAATCAGAATGCTTAAAATGCAATTACATTCATCAGGGTGTTCTGTTAGGTTGGGTATTAAATCTGGGGTTTATTCAATATCCTCCTTTTATTATAAAGCAATATTTTTCCACTCTGTAAATCATCTGATCCCTAGGCTAAAGTCTTGTTTGCCCAAAACATATACAAAAAATAGTGAGGGATGGGGGGAGGGGGGGCGGGAAGAGCTGGTTACAAATTGCTGCACAAGAGCACTCCAGTGGAGATGTAAGAAAGAGACAAATAAGAAAGTGAGCAAAGACATTTCTACGGAAACAGGGAGGCTAATTTGAGAATTTGAGATTCTGCAGTTATGGCTTTAATAAGTAGTTGTCAAATGAGTTCCTTCTTTAACTCCATTTTCAAAGCAAATCCATGTGTCTGCTTGCACCTCTCTCCGAGCATTTCTCCCATCTTGCAGTTTTAAAAGAGTTCTGAAATTTAATCACATTGTTTTGCACCAGAGCTATTTGGAAATTTTCCAACCCAATGGATTTTTCTTGGGGAAATGCCAACATCTTTCAACCAAAACTTTTTGTGAAAATGCAACTTCAACCCAGTCTTTCAACACAGACACATTTCAGACTTGGGAGGGAGCTCCTGGGGAGAGACCCGCTCTTTCAGCCAACTTCTTCACAAGAAGTTTGTGCTCAGGCTTGGGTGCTGGGGGATTTGCCTCTTTCTTCTGGGACACAGCAAGGACTGAGGTGGTCCCACACTCAGACCATCACCTGGGCCACTAACCTATTAGCTGGTTTTGGGAAGGGGCAGTAAGACGTCCCCCTTCATTGCCTCTCCTGCCCTGCCTCCTCCCTCCATTCCTCCTACCAGAAAGGCTCTGTTTTTATCAGAGCCTGCAACCCAACAGAAGCCCAAAACCTCTTCTCTCCCCCCACAGGGAGGTAAAACTGAAGCATGTCCAGGTGCTCAGCAGGCTGTCACCATTAGCTTCCCACACCTCCAGAGCAGCCAGCCCCAACCTGCTGGACATACAGTTGCTTTCCTGTCCTGCAACTGAGTTCCTCAGCGTTCAAGCACAACCAAAAGCTTGCACGTAAAAGCCTGCTTTTCTTTCCTACCAGAGCAGGCAGGCCACCTTGCACTACCTTTCTTCTACAGGGAAGGGCCAGTTCTCAGTGGCTGGGCAGTGGTTTAGGACTGGCTCAGCTGCTTCTCAGATGTTAGCTGTGCACAATCAGAGAAGGCCAGGGATGGCACTGGCTTAATGGTTAGAATAATCTGCAAATTAGGGCACAGAAATTAATCTAATTAACACTGTATCAGTCTTTTTAATGCTTTGAGACCAAATAGGTTTGTTTTTAGGACCGAGTTGGACAACATCAAGCCGAGTGGGAGTGGGGTCCCCCCTGAATATATTAAGCAGTCGATTATGATTTGAGTTGTACAGTGGTCCAGAAGCTAGAGGCAGTAACTTGCAAAGCCTTGGTAGTGCTGCACACTGCCCTCTGTTTCTTTATAAAATTAAGCTGTGATGCTGTTAGATGCGTGAAATTCGCTGTCTTTTATGTCAGCTGGGCAAAATTCAGTACTGCTATGTGCAGCAAAGTACTTTTCCAGCTTACATTCATCTGCGTGTGACTGACAGCTGTCACAATCCACTGTCTATAATACCTCAGCTAGGCACTGTGGAAAGACACAACTATTTCACAGGGATCCCACTACTGAGCACACTTCACCAAAGTGCTTCTGTTCCTTGTACAAGCTACTGACTAGCAGTGCTCCCACTGCTGCTTTTGAGACACAGAGTATCAGCATCCTAAAAGGTCCTTCAAAAAGCTGCAGTCATATTTTCCACTTCTCAGATTCACACTGACATACCCTCTTCCAGCTAAGACAACCTGCCCTTCTCTCCCTGGGCTGTCTGCTGTAACTCACTACTGCCTGGGAACACTGGAATAGAGATTTCTGAAGATGATTTTAGAGGTTTCCCAAAAATACATCATTAATGCAATTAAAGGTGTTGTGCCAACTGGGAAACCAATTTTGGAATAAATCATTTTGAAGTAATGATAACAAGTGTTTTGTTAACCTGAATTAAGATTGCTGGCATTTCCATTTCATCTACTATTACAACTTATTCAAAACCAAAGGTCATTTTGGGTGACACTTATTTTCTTCATTTAGAGTACTTGCTGACAACAATTAAATTCCCTCAATTAAATGAGGGAAATTATCAAAATCAACCGCAACCTACATACAATTTTCATTTAATCGTACTGATGATTTTGGTGAGGACACAGTGTCACACTGTTCTGGGCACATTTCTCTTCCAGCTGCAGGGAACACACACATGGGAACTAGCCCAGCACAGAGCTGCCCTGAAGCCCTAGGAGATCTGGGCTTTCTTGTCAGCTCTTCTGTTGAGAAGGATGAGAGTGTTCTGCACCAGGGAATTGTGACTCTCATTTCCAAATGAGCAATAAACTATAAAAAGGTGTCAACGTAGCCAGATGGAACAATTTGTGTGTTGCTTCCAGTTAAAGAAACTACTGCTGTTCTGTAATTCTCTTCTGGTTTTCTTTTTTTCATTTTGTCTGGTTCCATTCCAGAAGATGCAAAGACACTGAATTAGATAAAGAACTTAGGTCTCCAAGCAAATAGGTCTGCAAGGAGCATAATAAAGATGCTTTTCTCTTTCCATAGCTGAAATCATACATAGAGAAGGTGGAGAATGCTTGCTTTCCAACACACGTGTATTAGTGATCAGTAACTGTAAGTGAAATGCTGAAAAAAATAGTATTAAATATAGATATTCCTGTATGCTTGTAAAATATAGCATACATAAAATATGTTAAAAATGGAAACAGTTACTTGATAAACTGGTTCCTAGTAGGCATAAAACAATCTTAGCTAAAACCAATAGCTCAGAGAGTGGTTTCATTCCCCTATGATGAAAATTTTAACTTTTTTTCCAGCTGCCAGGTTATTAGTGTCACACATGGACAGGGCTATATCTGATTTATAGACACAGTAAAGTACTTATGACTTCTAAAAAATTGTCTTGCAAAAAAAGTTAATTTTTTTAATTAAAAATTTAAAATATTCCATGAATTTAGTGAAAGAAGGTTATAGACTTTTGAAAACCATATGTAAAATGGTCTGTCAGAAACATGAATATCACATTAGGATATTTTGATTAGGTTGGTGGATTGCTCACAGAGCACAACCAACTGCAAATCTTCATTAAATTGTTAAGGGAGATAAGAACGTCCTGGAACAGCTAACACTTCAAATGCAAGGATTCACATCATGGAAACCCCTGTAGCAGGGCTTCAGGCCAGTCTCATAAACCAGAATGAAAGGCCAAAAAAATGCATTCGATATCAGAGCCAAGTCAAGGGGAAATGTTCATCTGAGTTCAGTGAGAGGTGATGCACCAGAACCTAATTTGCTATACTGCCTGTCTCACAGAGATAGATAATACTAATGCTTTTAATATGCATGTTTCCTATACTGCAGCTTTAGCTATTCACCTGCATAACCCTACAAGATGCAGCAAGTTCCCCTTGCTTACTTAATTTTACCTTTGCCTGGGCCATTTCCTTCTCTGCTGATTTACAGTAACATCAATAAGGAGGCAATCAAGGTCCATCAAGAGGTCAGCTGCTCCATTTTTCTGACCCTTTAAGTAGGTGTTTCCACAGACTGCAGAATAGGCAATTGGGTAGCACTTCAGGCCCACTTCACACTTATTTCAGTGTGATCTAAACGTGCACAAGGTCAGCTTTCACATACAGGGAAGCTCTGTTGCTTGCTGCCCTCCACTCCTGTAGTCATCCTCAGACCCTACTACAAACTGGAAAATGTTCTTAAACCCAAAAAGCAGCAGCTACATTAGCTTAATTCACTGCCAACAAAATTTACTCCATGAAACGCAGGACAGTGGCGGTCCTAACCCAACAAGCTGTTCTTGTCACAAAGTCCCGTCAGGGAGGCTGATTCTGCCATACTCTTGAAAGCTGGTCTCCAACAGTCTAATTTCCCTGGCAGACAAGTTTACATCACTCAGAGGTATTACAATAGACAAAATAGGCCATGCAAAATAGCCTCAGTGTTAATGACAATAGTACCCGTTAAGTATAGTAAGCTGATGAAGAACGAAATCAGATGCTCCCCTGAAAACTAAGTTGCTTAGATTTCACCTTCTGTGGCAGCCAATTTACAAAAGCTTCCTTTATACTATGCTTCATTTTCACATACCTTGCTTTCTCCTGTCTGAATCTTTCTCTTCATTTCCGTCAGGGTCATTGCTGAATTCCAATTAAATCATAAAAACGAGTGAGAACAAAAGGAAGAGCAACATAACCAACACAGACCTGAGCAGGTGACAATTGCAGACTGAAGCTATTACAGAAGGTAGTTTAAAAGTATGTCAAACAAATGAACTAATTACAACATGCCTTCAGTGAACCCAGGATAGTATTTCATGGCAGAAAAACTCTGCGACTAACATAAATCTAAAGGCAGGAATAATAGTTTGTACCCAAAACATTGCTCCTGCAGCTGTATCTGGAAAACAACCTAGCTTCGGAGTCAAAGGTGCAATCTCAGAAGGTCAAACACAAGTAAATGCAAAGTCACAAAGCATGAAAAGCATACAAACACAGCAGTCAACACAGCTCAGACTAGCTTTTCTTCTATGTCCTTCCCTCTTCTGTTATTACGCAGTGTTTGAAAGAAGTCTATTTTTAAAGAAAAAACAGGGAGCTGTGGCAGTTTCGTGCTTTAAAGAGCACTGTAATGGTGAAAGCTGGTATTACCTGCACCAACAGCTGCCCCATTACTCAAGCCTGCTACGCTCCTAACTGCAGCAGGCATTGCAGCAGTGAGTTCCACAAATCAGCCAACTGTCTACAAATTTATTTATTTTTCCTTGTTTCATGCTTGTAGTGTTAGCCTTTCTCATCTCTGTGATGAAAACCTACAAAGAGGAGAGTTATAGAGAACATTAGCCTGTCTGCTCACGTGTGCCATTGCTAAATCAAACAAATCCTCCGTAATTCCATCGGAAACCTCCCCCTACACGATTTCATTGGGTCTGCACAGTTTATAGTATAAACCAGAACAAAATACAAATCTTAAGTCTCTATGCAAAGATTTGTGTGAGGTGCCTGGAACAAGGCACACCATTCTAGGGATGAGTGCGCATTTTTGGATGGTTGCAACTGTTGCACAGACTGCGAACAGCTTGCTAAGAAGCAGCAGTACTTTCTGTACTACTTTCAATAGTTGTTCTTTATACACATCTCAACATTCTTTTCTTAGAATAGCTTAGGGTAAAAAAAACCAAACCAGATGTCTTCACTGAATTGTTGATCCTTTAATAATAAAGCAAGTGATTTCTGGAACAGCCTCAGGGAAATTCAAGTTGGTTTTTAAGCAATAAAGCAAATTAGTACCATAGCTTTAAAGGTTAACAGACAGAATAATCCCATCCAATAGCAGGGAAAAGAGATTAAATGATTAAAAAAAAATCAATTTGTTGCTATGTTGTGATGTTGTTTATTATCAATGGTAGTATAAAATCAGTTCCTCTGCATTCCATAAAGACCAAATTCCTGCATACAGTTAGGCATAACTGTGTCTGCCCTGACCAGCTTGTACGGAGGATGGACAAGGGAGGTGAAACAAAGGCACAAAAGGGCATCGCACAGTGGGACAGAGTGGCAGTGGCAACACCATGGCCAGACCCACTGTCTTTGGATGCACAATGCAAGGCCTTATCCTGGCAGCCCATGGAGCCTCTGAAAGACACCCAAGAAAACATAACTGACACCCCCCACACACCCCCAAATGCCTATGTCCTGTATCTGCAGACAGCATTGTAATACAGACCAAATGCTTGTTCTCTTCACATAGCATCAGGAAAGACTACATGATACTCAAATGTAGCACAGAAACACCCGCTTCTCCCCAGGGCTGGTGGCAAAGGAACCAGCTCATGGATACCGTGAGCTGGCAAACTGTCACACATGCAGGCACTTCAAATGGGGTAATACACTATGTTGCAACAGCTAGGCTGTGCTTGGTAGCTAAGCTGGTTCATTTTGACTTAGTTCAGGTGCCTTTCTGAGCAGGTACTCCTCCGATACAGATGAGCAAGCTTTATCCTTGCTCCGAGCCCCCTAAAAGCTATATAGCTGCTTTAGCACAGTGCTACACTTGGGCTAATAATACTCTGATGCGCAACTCGGCACAGTATTACTGAAGAGAGGCAGCTCAGACTCAGCTGTAGGCATGAGCAAAGCAAACTCATACTGACCCGTAAAAGACTGCAGACATAACTTCAGCCACCCTGCAGTTAGCAGTGTAAGCAGATCTCCTCCTAAGGAGTCAAGTCTGATTAATTCTCTAGCACTCCTTCACTGAAACGTCAGGCAGAAAATAAGAAGGGGCCATTCTCTGAAAACCATGTAACACCCACACCCCTTACCCAAAACACCTTCAGAGTATCACCTCCCATCACAGACATAACTATCATCACAGCCTCTCAGAAGATAAGACATATGCACAACAAAAAAGAAGGAAGAAAACACAAATGCTAAACAGTCACCCTTACCCCCCAGAGTCCATCAAACCTAGATGCAGACCCCTGCCTCTTTACCAACACAGCTCACAGGGGTTTTCTGACTGTCAAGACAACATTGAGTTCACATCTCCTTTCCCTCTAAGCCCCTAAAAATCTTCCTTCTCTTCCACAACAGGCCCTTGAAAAGGACGATGGGGCACAAAACCTACAAATACTGGCTCCCCACCACTTGCTGTAAGGCTCAGCTAAGCCACCATACCTTGTCAGCTTTTAGGAACCAGGATGGAGATAGAACAAAGGCTGTCCTGTCTTACTGCTGTACTGGCGGGTGACCCTCACCCAGCACCCTGCAGCTTCCTAGAAGATCCTTGTGTGCTGACCCTGTTTCAGCTCACTGCGCTTGGCCACTGATGTGGTCCAGGCCTGAGGGGGCACAGCTTCAGGCAGTGCAGCAGCTCCTCTGTGCCCTGATGCTTCTGAGGTACCAGCTCAGCAGCTTCAGAAATTCTCACTGGTGCTGGGGCTTTTATTTATTTTGGTTTCTTGGTAAGCAGCTGCAGTTCAAATTGTACAGAACACCTTAACCTTAATCGGACTCTGGGCACTGACAGGCCCTGGCATGGGGAACTGCAACACCTCTGTGACACAACATCCCTTTAAAGCAACAGGTTGATGTATTTTGTTTTTCTTCAGCCAAACAACCAGTGGTTACAAAATTACTGGTTATTTACTAGTCTCCAGGTCAAGGGTTTGAAAAGCTATCTCGTCTAGAACATTAACACTCTGGTTTTCTGCATGGATGATTTTAACATATCTGAAAACTGCTTGTCCTGTCATCCCACAGCAGTTTGCAAGTCACAGTGTAAAAGAGTTATTCTCTTCCTTAATGGATAAAATATGCTTGTACTGAAGAATATGTTTGCATAGGACAAAGTAACAAAACATGCTTTATTTTCCTTTTTTGGATTTATTTTTTACGTGGAAAGGACTACCACTGTCCCACATGACAGAAAGAAATAAAAAAGGGAGGCAAAGAGAGCAAAAAGTGCCCCAGCTGGGAGAAAAGAAATGTTTCCTTTGGCAAAACCAAGACTAAGTGCAAAGAACAAGTAAAAGATGAATGACAGATCTCAAAATGTAATGTGATAGGCATGGTGACATAGCTTACAGAAATTGTTAGCTTCAGGAATGGGAAATTGCCAGGAGCCTTATCCAGCTTCACAACCGTGAATGAAGAGCATTCAAAGGTGTTTGTGGAGACTGGATCTTCTTTCAGGTCCCTCTTCTGCCTGTGATGTTACAAGCTGCACTATTGAGGTAGGTGAGGAGTCCCAGAAAGTGAGAAAGCCTTGAACAAAACAGCACTGGGATACACAGTTTAACACTGCCTGGCCCTTTTTCCCCTCCTCTGTTTGAGCACTAAGCTGTCTGAAGCGGTCAGAAAAGATCAAGAGTGAGTCAGTGGCAGCTGACTCTCATTGAAGGGACTAAGTTGCCCTGAAACAGCTTACTTGCTCCATGACTTCTGGCCAGCCCACAGGCTGCTGAGAGTAGCATCCCAGCCTCACTGCCATCCCTGGTTGTACTGGGACCAGCTTGATATCTCACTATTACTTCTTTCTTTCTCTTAAGGCTCTTTGCAATGAGACTTGCATACTCGGTGATTTTCTGTGGTGGGATCCTGCATAAGCACACATGGTTATGTGTCTCCCTGTTGCACTAGCACACCTTCACAGCCTTCTATACCAAAAGACCTAGGGAAAGCCTCTCCTTAACATGGGCTACAAGACAAACTGGCTTGAGGCACCACCTTCTAAGTTTTCATTTCAGCTACTATGTGGAGTATAGAGAAACAAAGCAGTAGTTGGGCTCTTCTGGCACTTTGAATTCAGTGGAGTTGAGATGCCCTGCTTGCATTCATGCTCATTCTAGAAAGACAATATTGTGATTTCTAGTATGGAAATGAAGGTAAGGATTCCCCAGGTGAGAAACTGTGTATCTGACAAATCTGCAACAAAAAGTCTTGCGAAATATTGGTCTACTGCTTTTGTTTTTAATATATAATGAGCAAAGGTGTTAAAAATTAAAACACAATAGGAATAATGCAGCATTACTAAGCTATCTTTTTGCCATCTGTCAAGTTTGCAATATTTTCAAATTACTCTGAAGCGAATTACTAATTCATCACAACATCTCTCTTCCTGTCATATGATAAAATAGAATACAATTGCTAATGCAGTACATTTAACCTCTGTCAGGAGTTTGTATATTTGTGTGGAACTATAAACTGGTTGTTAGTGTGTGCCAGAAGGCTTCTGGCAGGCTTCCTAAGGATTTGTCAAAAAACAATTTGGATCCCCATTGCAGCAAATGTGGAGCTACAGACTGATTGTTGCTGTACGTCACAATCCTGTCAAAAGTAGCCTTTACAGATAATAAGAATCTAGGGCTGGTGGATTTATCACAGTGGACAAAAGCATCGTGTCACTGCCCAGCGTCTCTATGACTTGATGAATATCATGCTTTTTTCCTCAATTACCCAAATTATCTCCTGATCGTTTGGCAGTTTGCTGATTGCTTATAGCGGCCAGGCAAGGTCTCACCTCCTGCTTTACATCTATGGACATAGGCTGAGGAATGTTCTGATTTACAGACAGCCTGAGTGAGACCTGAGTCACGTCCATTAAATCTTGAGCAGAGGAATTAAGCAGGCATCTTCCTTGGAAGAAACAGCTTAGCTCATTGCTTTTTGTTTTCCATCTTTTACATGAAACTAATGGAACCAGTTTATTTATGTCCAAATTTTGATTAAAAAAAAAAATTATTCATTTTAAATGTTAACAAAGCAAATGCAGAATGAGTCACCCCAATTACTGTTATCTGTGGATTTTATACCATCCTACCCATCTAAGGTAAATAATTATCTGTCCCTTTTATTCTGTAAGATCTTCACACAGCCTGCAATTTTCTGCTTTTCTGCCCCCTTGCTGATACAATTTTATTGTACGAATTTATTGACAGTAAAAATCATAAATTTCTATTTTCTCAAAAGAAACCTCTGGTACTTTGGACCCTGCTAACACTGTGGCTCTTCAGGATGATATAAAATTTGCATAATGAGCTACTATTGAATATTAACAACTCAATTATTAATAATGAAAAGAATGCCAAGCAGCAGGAGGTGTTAAAGCCAAAACAGGGCAGAGTTGGAAACTGTAGTACTATCTTCACTGAAAAATTGGCAGAGGCCTAAGATTAGCTAGCTTAAGGAGTAGTACGTGGGCAGGAGGTTGCTGAGTATTGAAGCCAAGCCTGATAATTGAAAGAAGAAAATAGAAATGATCAAGTTAGGAACAGAAAAAAAATGGCTAACATGGATGTCAAACATTAGTCTACTCTTTAGTAAAGTGCTGTTTTCATCAGTTCAAGGTCTGCTTCAGAACTTCAGGGTCCTGAATCCAAATAGCCAAATTTATTACCACCCTTAGTGCTAACAATAACGTCATCTTGGCATTTTAAAATACATGTACGTATGTGTATACCACCCCTACCCTCTATGTTCTAAATCAGCTTTTTGGTCCTTGGTGATCTTCGGTTTCTGCAGCCTCCTCAGCCTGAAGACGAAGAGCTTACCTTGCCTCTGTGTTACCAGGGCAGCCGCCACTGTGTGGTGGTACTACAAGGAGAAGGCCACCTCTTTAAAGAAAACTGCTTTACATCGAGTAACAAAACTTCAAAGCCCAGTGTACAAATTTCTATTGTCCCCATGATCTTCCAAAAGCTTTCTCGATAGACTTCATCACTTACTTTAATTGTAAAACCACCATGTATTTTCAAATACCATCAGCCTCTCAAGTCACACACAGAGCAATGCAAGGGAAAGATGTCACTGCACCAGAGGGTCTACATGCAGAAATGCAGAGGTAACATTTAACCCTTCAGCAGCAAAGGGGAGTTTTGCAATTGAATGTCAAGGGATGTGGAACTGACACTTGCATGAGTACAGGCCAAAGCTTCACTCTGGGGCATAAATTAGAAAAAAACAGAACAAACATATTTGTTTTTAAAGGGGGCTGATAGATTTTGTGCGTGTAAAATGTCTTCAGGCTCCTGAGTTTGTTATCAACCCTGCTGTTATAGCACACTACCTACTTGCTGCTCTCTCACCATCAGAAATTTGTATATTTAAAACAAACAAACAAACAAACAAGCCACTTAATAAACAAGAGCAACTCTATACTTGTAAAGGTATTGCTACTCCAGCTAAATGCCTGCAGTACTATTTAATGCCACTTTTTCTGTATATTTTATAATGAGGTGCAGGAAGGTGTAAATCCCAGCCAGGACAGAGCTTGTGAGACATCAGTCAAGGAGCAGGAAAGAGCGCAGAGCAGGTAGCACCAACGCCACTGCTGCCACCACATCGCCTCTGTCCTACAGGCAGCACCCTGAGGGTAACTTGTCTGGTTCTTCCAACCACGATTACCAAGAAGTGTCTTTGGCAGCAGCAGCTGGCTACCTGTCAGCCTGGAAACAGTAACAGAGCCAGCTTCCTGCAGGTGCAAATGCTAAAGGGGTGTTCCTCTGAATGGGGTGGTAAAGATGCTGGCACCAGCAGAGACCACTGACCTTCTGCTCATTGCTGACCTGTGGTGAACCTGCCACAGCTACTGAGAAATAAACAGCTTTCTGCCTTTGGTCTCTAAATGCCTTTTTTTTATAAATTGTGGGCTGCATCCTCAGCAGATATAAATTTGTGTAGCTCCCTTATAATCACTGAACCATGTCTATTTACACCAGATGAACATCTAGTCCTACACTTTCAATGGCTTTCCAGTTTTAGATGGGCTGGAAAATTAAGATTTCTCAGTTCTAAATGCATTCCTGAACCTGTCTTCTTTCTAATGTGTCTACCCCTGCTCCTTCTCCCTTCCATTTTAACCTACAATTTTTCAGGTCATTTAGTTCGGAATGCAAACACAGATGAGTTATTAGGAGTTGAACATTACCAACTGTGCATGTAATGTGACTTTTTTTCACAAGTAGTAATAAGCATAGCTGCACTAACAAAAAATAAGGACTCAGTTCAGGAAGACACAATACAACAGGAGAGGCCTCAGCAATCTAACAAGCAAACACCCTTTTGCCTAGAAACTCGTTGGAACTTTTTAAAGTACTTTCAAGCTGAGGACATAAACTGAGAGTAGCAGAAATGACTAGGTCAGTAGAATTAGCTATAATTTTATGTACTGCCACTACTACATCACCATGATGAAGAAAAAAAAAAAAAGAGATCATTCAGAGGGGAAAGGGTAATAATGAGTGTTCTTCAACATGTCAAATACGAAATACTGTAGAAAAGTTGAGACCTGGAAAAGGGCTAAGCTAAAAGGAAAAGGGCGATGGTCAGACAGGATTGGAGAAAGTAAGAGCTGACCGCTTAAAAAAAGTGTCATTTATTTCAGACAAGCTGATCCTCCAGGCTCAGAATTTAACTTGTTTTTACTGCTGTTTTATTACTTTTTCCATTTGGCCATGACAAGCTAATGATTTTTGCAAAAATGTACCATGACAAATCTGCCCCTGCAGGTGGTTTTACACACACTACGCTCATGAAAGACTTTGATCTCTTTTCTCTTTTCAGTTTTTCTCCTTGTGTTGTGTTTTCAGGTGGGTTTTTTTTTTTTAATTTTATTTTAAAAAAACAAACAACAAACCAGCATTAAAGGAGAGTAAAACCGACACTGAGGAACTCATAGGTAGGACGATCCAAAACAGGCCCACCAAACCAAAAGATACAAGGCTAAAGGCAGGTTTGCAGCTGACTTCCCTCATGTCTCCACCTCTTTTAACTGCAGTAGGTTATTTGCAGGCTTGCTTGCTGGTTAAGAAATATGATTCAATATGATACTTGGGTGGTCACGAGGCACCAAAGAGAGGAACTACTCCCCCTGAGGAATCACAATGCTGACACGTCTCTACCATTGCACTTTAATGCTCCTTGCCCTAGGCCATCCTGTGTACTGTCAGGAATAGCTGAAAACACTGGCAGGATGACTCTCGTAAATGGAGGTCATCTTTAGGAAATCTTCAGGTAAGCCCTTTTCTTACAGGAGCTCTGACTGCAATCCCATTTAATGCCCATGTGTGTTTCCGATTCCTGTGCCGTACACGCACACCACACCATCACTCGAGCTGCAGCACTCCATCTTTAAAGTTCCACATTGCATTGCCATCAGGAGATGCAGTCCAGCTTCCTACCATGCCTAGGGTAGCTGAGCACCAGCCATGCTAAATCAGCTGGAGCTGCCCACCTTCTCAGAAAATGAGGCTTTATCACTCTGGATCATATTCCCTAATATAATTATTACGTGATACCTGTGAATGGGAATAACAACAGCTGTGGCACAGAGGCTGGGAAGAGAAGATGGGGCGTGTGATGGACTTTATAAACACTTACAACTTCTAAAGATTATTCCTTTTGAAGCTAGACATACATTTTAATCAGCTACTTTCATCATTATTCATGAATGAATTATTAATTAGTCCTCTTGACTAAGAATACCATTTCCAGCTTGCTGCAAAAATACACACACACAAACATGAAAAAATAATACAAGAAAAGGATGATATTCCACATCATTAGCACTAGAGTAAAGGCTAAGTATTTGATCTCGGTTTAATTATGAATGCCTAGTTTGAAAGAACATTTCCACATCACCAGTCAATAATGCTGCTGTGTGCACTTGGGTGTGAGACACGTTAAGAGGCAGTATTGGCAATGGTTATTTTTCAACAGCTTCACTCACTATGTTAATGGGTGTGTGAACATAAGTACCTGCACAACATCCCTTGCTAAAATGGTTTTCGTCTTGTGACTTCTTATTAAAAATTCGGAAAAACCCAACAATTCATCCTGGTGACTATTTCTGATTAAAAGCAATCTAATGTTTCAGCCACTGTGAGAACCCTGAGGAAGCGACCACCTTTGTCCCCAGACTTATGTGGGCACAAGAAAAAGAAAAGTAAAATCTAAAGAGAAGAACCACCATCTTACTTTACAGATGGGGAAAGAAGGTAAAGAAGTTGAGATAACTTACCTAAATCAGAAGTAAGGTCTGAGCCCAGGTCTCCCAAGGAAAACTTATTAGCTGCATGATTCCTTTCACTTTATCTATCTACCTATCTATTAACTATCTACATCATTCAGCATGGGAAAAGTCTCCAGAACAAGCACATTCACTCCCTCTCTGACCTATTCTTTCCCCACACTGTCATCTACAGGCATCTGGCCGGCTGGGAGCAAAGTTTTTCAATGAGGGAACCAAGATCATTTTGTAATGACCAATGCCACATTTCTCATCGCATACCACACATAGTAATGAAGCATCTTCATGGTGGTGTTGCTCACAGAGCTGCGGGGAAGGGGAGGGTGGGAAGAAGAGGGCAAAGGGTGATATCTGGGAGTCAGCAGCTACGGAGCACTCTCATCAGCTTGCAGAGTCTTTTTTTTTTTCACATAAAGATAGAAACAACTAACAATTGTGCCTTTTTGTTATCTGAATTGGTTTCCTTGATTAGCACATCCCTTCAGAAGCTGCTGCAATGTTAATTTCCTAAATGATCAAAAGCTTCTAAACTAAGAAAATGCTGCACACTCAGGGAAAGAGGGAAAGGGTTGAGAGGAATTGGAAATGACTTGTTATTCCTCAAAAAACTGGGCCATCCTCTGAATGCTGTTATTTTTAAACAGTTTGCATTTTATGTACATGGAGGTACGTAAACACAGAGCTAATAAGGTTGAATGACTCTGAAAAACTCTTGTTTTGCCAGAGGCCTAGCAAAAATTTTAACTAACAGGTTTCACAAAGCTTGTATTTTAGCTTATATCACACGTCTGCCTCAAGCTTACTCCAGTTTCCAGTAAAGTAGCAGTTTCTAAACATGCATTTATCACGAACAGGGCAAACAAACTACTATTACCAATGGAAAACTTAGCCAAGACAGCTTAAACTTCAACTTACCTGAAGAGGCCGAAGTCAAAGATGTAATGTAATAAATGCACCAAGGAAAGGGGGATTTGGCAGTTATTGTGGAACAGCAGCTGTTCACTTGCACAGCACTTGGGCATGGAGTTTTAAAAAAACATCAGGGAAGGTGCTTGAAGGAAATTGCGCTGAACTTGGGTACTTCTGTCCTCTCAGGCCCATGATAGGCTTCTCAGGCAGTTCCACCCTCTGAATGATGTTTACGGCTCTGTCCTTCTTTTCTTTTCCTCCAGACCTCCACAGAGGTTTTGTTCACTTAGGTTCAATCTTGCTTGGCATGCTCTTTTAGGTCCATTTTCAGCCAAGCAGGTTTTTAGATCTTGCTCCGCTGCCCACACCTGATTCTGCCTTACCAGTGGATTCCTACTTGCTAACCCAGAAGAGTCCCCCCAGGGATGTCACACTTGGCATGCTCAAGGCAGTGTGAGGCACACACATTCAGCACTGACTTCTGCTCACAGAGCACAGTGAGTGCAGAGCACATTCAGGTCAGGCTTTTCCAAACTGGAATCATATGCATCACTTTGCTTGTTATTAATATTTCATTAATTTTGCAGCTACAGTAATTTTCCCTTGAGAGATTATTAATAAAATACCACCCAAATCAGCAAGATAACAGGCAAAGTGACCAAACTACTAACAAGTTTAATTACCTTGGTGTTATTACCTTTGCAAGAACCAGCTTTAAAGCAAAGAATTGTATAAACTAAAGCTTTGATGATGATAAGCTCTATTGCTTCCTGTGTCCTGTTGTTTTAATTACTACTCCAATTTTCCTCCACTTCCTCTATTTTGTTTGAAAGGAGAATGAAGTGCCTGTAGACATTAATGGAGGGTTGCTGAGAGGATTTGAGCAAAACTTCCCTGGTACAAATCGCTGACAGTGGAGCCACCTCACCAATACGCAAACCTCACAATGAATTCAACGCTGTCCAAAGTGGTAACTCTTTCAGGGATTAAGAAAAAGATGAGATTGCTTAATTAACTAAATCCTCTTTCTTCTGAGGTTAAAACATAATTTTTTTCAATAGCTAGTATCTAAGATTTAGAAGTAATCCAAACAAGAAAAGGAACAAATAGCATTTTTGAGGTCTGCTCGCAGAAATTACACGGCAACTAACCCAATGAGCGTGAGCTACACAAAAAACTAGAGCAAGGGGATGAAGCAGAACAAAGAAGAAAGATACTTCATGTTTCCTTAGAAATAGATGAACATAGTAGCAGTGCTACACACAAGGTTGAATCTGCAGGAGATACATGCTCCTTCTGACAGGCTTTGGACTATGGTATGTATATAAATAGTCTATGAAACAGAGTTGCTCACCTGAATCCAATCAGGCATGTGCAGAAATGCTTCAAGACTCTCCCATTTCTTTATCTGCAGATGATTTTCACAAGCTTCCTCCCCATGCTGCTCTCTTCTCTAGTTGTGAATAGAAACTTATTTCATACAGAAGTACTTACCTAACGTATTATTTCTATGGCTCTCCTAGGGATATTTTCAAGTTTGGGACTTTTTGAGTTTTGTCTACTTTGGAATACCCCAAACTGTATGGGCCTCTGTGTCTAAAAATGAACTTAGATGACAATGACTTCAAATCAAATCTACTAATGACTAAACAAAATGTGCTAGCACTTCATTTTCCTTAAGATCCATTAAATCCTCACAATGCAAAATATCATCAGTATAAACAAGATCATCAAAATTTGGCCCATAATCATTCTAGTGCCAATTCCTTTTGTGAGCAAATAAGCAAGGGAAAGGCATTTCTTACTTTTACACTGATTACTTTTAAACTTAAATAGGACTTTTTGTAAGTGTACATAAGAGGACATGCCATATGCTTGTGTGGGCGTGTGTATGTCTGGGTGTATAGAAAGTTTAATTTATAGAAAGTTCTGTAGAAACTATAACAGAAGTAAACACGGAATGTTGAGACCAATTCATGCCTACCTTAATTCTTGTAAAAAATAATTAAAAAAAGTGCATACACAGATGGGTACCTGTCTTTTCGGCTGGGATACAGTTAATTTTCTTCTTAGTAGCTGTACAGTGCTGTGTTTTGGATTTGGTGTGAGAACAACGTTGATAGCACACCGATAGGTTTAGCTGTTGCTGGGTGATGTTCATACTAAGTCAAGGGCTGTTCAGTTTCTCAGGCCCTGCCAATGAGAAGGCTAGAGTGGCACAAGAAATTGGGAGGGGACACAGCCAGGACAGGTGACCCAAACTAGTCATATGGTGTGGAATATCCCTCTGGCATCATACTGAGTATATAAACTGGGGGAAGAAGGAGGGGGAACATTCGGCATTATGGCTTTTTTCTTCCCAAGCACCATTATGCGTGATAGAGCCCGGCTTTCCTGGAGATGGCTGAACACCTGCCTGCCCATGGAAAGTAGTGAATGAATGCCTTGTTTTGCTTTGCTTGTGCATGTGGCTTTTGCTTTACTTACTGAGCTGTCTTTATCTCAACCCATGGGTTTTCTCACTTTTACTCTTCCAATCCTCTCCTCCATCCCACTGGGGGGGGGAAGTGAGTGAGCAGCTGCACGGTCCTTGGTAGCCGGCCAGGGTTAAACCACAACAGTACCTCTTACTCTTAATTTTTTTTTTTTCCTGTTGCAAGTGTTCTCAGTTTTGGCCTGGAATTAATCTACCGCACAGTAGGCCCTACCAAACCGTACTCCTTTTAGGCCTAGTAAAGGAAAATTGAAGTAGATTTGTTACACAGAGAAGAAGTTGAAAGGTAAGCACTTCTTCTGCCAAGACAGAAAGAAAGTCAGTAACTGAATCTTTGATGGTTCACTAAAAAAGCTGAATCTTTAGTGAAGAATGGCGAAACCATTTTGAAAATGTACAGATTTATAAAAAGACAGCTAGAACAAAGAACAATAAGAGACTGAAATAAATAATTGTTGTAATCTTCTCTAACACTTGGTATGACTTTGATCTTCTTCAATAACCTGTGATGCACAGCAAAATCAGTTCCAAAACAAATCTGCATACAGGAACTTTTCGACAGTGCTCAAGATGCATTTCTTTAGTTATGCCAAAAATAAAAAGCAATTTAAACATGACGGCAGACAAACATGCTACTGATCAATCACAAAGAGACACCAGCAAGTAATTCTCTTTCCCCTTCTGACAGTTACATTAAACTTTTGCATAACCAAAGGAGAACATTAACTACTACCTGAACAACCAACAGTCTACCACACATTTGAACCTATAAAATGGTTCAATGAAAAACTTTAATAATGCCAAAGTTGTCAAAGTGTGAAGAAGCAGAGCTCTGTGCACAGAGGGCTGCAAGAAGCTGGGCTCAACACAGGAGCCCAGTCCAGGCTCTCCAGTCAGGACTTTGGCCAACACAGCTGATGAGCAGATGCCGTGTTTGGCACCAGCAGGACCTTGGAACATTATGTCCAGTTTTGGTGAAAAAAGCAGAATAAAGATTAACTGAATAAGGTTCAGAAATGAGCCATAATGATTAGAAATAACGATTTATAGTGAAGGGCTTCTGAATCTCCTTCTAATTTCTTTTCTGAAATAGAGCTAAGTACTGACCTTATCACAATCCACACATACCAATGCAAGGAACAGACGCTGGATAAAGCTCCTCATTCCAGCAGACAAATATCCTGGACATGACAAGTAACAGTAGAGGAATTCAGGCAAGAAATACTGTGTGTACTCTGAATGGGAGAAGTTACCAATTAGCCCAGCAAATGGCCAGAGATGAGGCAAAGCTCCTTCATGGAAGTTTACCTTCAAAAGGCAGATGGGCCATTGCCAGTACAGGTTCCTATCAATGGACATTTTTTGGGCTGTTTCATGCAGAAGATGTAACTACATAATCACATACCCTTTTCAGGCTTCGTGATGAGATGATGTTTGGAAACTGTGGGGGTCAAATGGGGCTTAGTCCTCTACAATACTGAGCATTTGAAAGAAAATATGCAAATAGTAATATGGAAATCTATGGCCCTACTTCTAGAGGCAAGTTTTTACTAGATTGTGCTTATATCTTGCAGGACTTGCTTGGGCCAGCAGCCAAACATCCCCATGCTGTAGGGTTAGGATTTTCAGCAGGGATCTAGTGAGATTTTCACCAATGAGTTCAGTGAAGCAAAATGCTGCCAGTACACAACGAACACAGATTGGTTTAGAAAATTCTGCCCTAGGTGCATGAACATTCATTTGTTTCATCCCAAGTTTACTATGTAACATGCCTTAAAACTTTGCTTTGGGGAGCCTGAAAAAAACATTCAAGTGATTACATAGTAAATAATGCAAATTGCTATGTCAATTTTGAAATTACTTAATTCTATAAAATGCCTGCATTTTTTTAAGTGTCCTGTTCTGAGCTGGTTCTTCCCACTTCAGAGGTGGGAACAAGCAAAGGTGTTGGAACAACCCTGAAGCACGGTCTCTCACACAATGTCACAGAAGCACGAAGGGAAGGAAACATGTCTTCAGAGGCCTAAAGCATTTCCAGAGGACAGGAAGCTGTAGCTGCTCATTAGGGGCCTGTACTACTGTACAAGCAAATTGAAAAACAACAGTAAGGGATGCTGGGAGAAGAAGAGCATGGGGTTTGGTGACTTGTCTGCTGCGAACACACAATCACCACCACCATGAGGTGGCATAGGTGGCCAGCTACTTCTCTAACAGGAGAAATTATTTGTTCTGCACCTCTTCCTATTAACTTCCAAACTCCTCTGGAAAATTAAATTAATTGTTTGTAATTTGGACTGGAAGTCAGTGAATAACAAAAGCTTGTACCTCTACTATCCCTCAAACCAGGTCTCCACAATAGGTACCTGGGGAGCAGGTGCATAGGAAACATGTTAATATAACGCAATGAGATATACCTGTACAAAATTTGTTGCCATTTTTGATATGAAATATTTCCTGTTTACATATCATAATCCCCACTCCCTAGAGATCATTTCAAGGTTGCTCCTAGTTTCTGTTAGCCATTGCTCAACCAAGGTGGCCTGTTCTAGGTCAGCAGTGAAGCAGGATAGAAAGAGGATGGGGGTACTTGCTGCACTGCAGAGGAGCCAGGGAAGTCCTAGAGGAATGATGCTCACTCAGAGACGAGGGAAAATCTTTGCATACTTTCAGTGAAGGAGGAGTAATGAAGGAGGATCCCCCAGTCTGCTGCAATACTGAACAGTTGGTTTTAATCACTGGGAGAGGCACCACACCTAGCACGTAGAGACCAGTGGACACAGTGATTCTCTTCGGCCTGAATTCCTATGAAGTCCAAACTCCGACTAACATTGGCTAAACGATAAACTCACCCATTTATGATTACTTAGTCATGATTGCCTTGATGGAAAAGACCTCAAAGAATGTAAAAAGCACCTAAATATTTGGAATAAATCAGTTAAGAATAGAGATTTTATCGAGCAGCACATTAAAGCAGATGGGCACAGTGGAATAAGCTTCCAGCCTTAATTAGTAAGGAAAACTGTGACTTGCTTTCAATTTAAAAAATATACACAGTAATAATTTACAGGACACTGAGCATACCATGGCCTATGTAAACTCCAGGTCTGGCTGACTGTGAACCACTAGCACATACGTCTTGCTAATGCTCAGAGTATGCTTTTAATATGCTAAATATATCCCTAAAAGGATACTAAAAGCCTTACATTAGCATATTCCGGATGATATTTGAATATACGATCAGTGCAAGACAGGCAAAGATTCACTGTCATGGCCTAATTAAAAACGAATAGTGTAGCATATTGACCTAACAAAAGTAATTTCTTCGTCTCAACTTCTGTTCTTTTTAGTCCTTTGGCTGGAGCCAGCAAATAAGGTTGAACTGAACTCCCTTTAATAGCCATCAGCTTTGAGGTGCTAGTTTTGCATCTCAAACAATATGTATATTCGCTAAAACGTTTTTTGTGTAAACAGAATATATTGTGACTTCCAGTGGGGACAATACTTAGCCCACTCATAGGACACCTTCTGGTACCTGTAGCACTCAAGAAAGAGGAGGTCTTCCTCAACCAACGATCAATACTTGACCTATCCCAGAAAACATGTAAGAGATCACCTGCAAAGTGTCTATGAATCATTATAAATGGAAATTGAATTACATATGGCTGTCAAAAGCAATTCAAACCAAGTTATCTAGATGCAGTTTCTCCAGCCAACGCGGATAAGAATGTTTAAGTTATGGTGACCAAATTATTTAACTCCTTCAACATCAAATCTGCTAAGTCTACTAACCCACGTGGTAGGAAAACCCAATGAAACCTGTGTGCATCCCATTTCCTCAATGTGTGTTTAACTACAGTGATGAGGGAAACTGCAGGGAAGCTACACCAAAGAACCCCCAGTTTGCCTGCCTGTTTTCCCAGATGCACAGAAGAAAGAAGTGAGGACCATCTCTCAAACTTCAGCTTAGCCTTAGCTCTACTACATTGTCCCTAGCCACAGATACATAGCTTATGTGGGGAAATATCCCTTCACTCTGACAAGACACCTGGTAAAATCAGGTCCATCACTTGCCATGGTGATATTCCCCTTCTCTACTCAACCTTGCCCCTTCCCCAAACTATTCTTTTTATTAAATTATAAAACAGGAAAGGTGGGAAAAATAAATCATTACCTAATTTAAAACTTCCCACAAACATGATTAGAAGTTGTAACCACTTCCTCTCCATTTCTCTTTTTCTGTACTTTTTCAACATGCATCTTCGTTACAGACCTGTGGAGCAGGGATTTAAATCTCTGCCCTCAACCGAACAGTGACAGTGTTGTGTATTCTGTTTTTCTTAAACAGGGCCTTGATGCAGAAGGGTATTAAGTTTCATAGATGTCTTATCAGCCCCTGGCACTTTCCGTAACTTTGTTTTGAAGTCCAGATAATTCAAAACTCAGTCTTTCCACTTGTATTAAATAACTAGTGATTCAAGAAACACTGGAACGAATGCTGACAAGCAACATAAAGGAAAATATGCTGTCACAAGCTCATCATTAAATTGCTGTTATACACATCTAGTTAACCAAAAGCAAGTCAATAGTTTTTGCTAAGCAACTTCTTTGCCATCCTGCTAAGAACAGTGCAGCTAAAAGCTAGCATGTACCACGATCTGTGTAATTCAGGTTCAACTGTATCTGCTAAACTGCTCACAAGGTGGTGTAACTTTCATGTTGCAAATTAAGCTTTCGGGGGCATTCTAAAACCAGATCCCAGGTTTCTCACGTATCAGAGCTGGCTGAGAATGAACTGTTCCCTTCACAGCTCAGAACTATCAGACACAGAAATCACAGCCAGCTATAATCTTCAACCCCTGGCAGAGAAAAAACACATTCTAAATTCCTGCTAAAAGTACTACTTCTTGCTGGTATACCAGAAGTGTCTCTAGCAGCTGACAATGTCTTGCGAACACTTAGCTCTCTTCTCTTCTATTCTAAAATAAACATTTGCCAGCTTCCTGTGTCTGAGGAAAGTAACACCTTAAAGGGCTCAATCCTGCCCACGTAAGGCAAAATGTACATTGGATTCTGTGAGTCATGAGAGCTCCTCTAGTATTTAGGTTCATATTCCACCTGGGCACCCTATGTATGGGTACCTTAGCTTTTTGTAGTTTCAAGCCCAAAACCTACCAGGCCTCCTGTATGCTGGATGTACAAACACTAGTTCCACTGCACTGTATTACACTCAAGCACCTTCTCAAATTGACAAGGTTTTGCAAAGGCAGCTCATAAACATACCTATTCCAGCCTTGCATGCATGCATAAGGGTCTCTGGCTTCAAATCAGAAGTCTAGAGCTCAACTCCATGAGCATACTGGGATACTGATACAGAGATACTGAAGACAAGAAGTCTGGCTCTTCCCACTGTGGTACACAGCTATCACAAGCAGTGAGCAGATGCATCTCCTTTCACAGGCAGTGACCATGGGAACCAGGCATTTGCTGACCTTATGCATTTTCCAGTCTGTTTTTTGATATTTGTATGTAATGTAGCAGCACTTGACATGCAATTTAAAGAATAACCTAATAGATGTGATGAAGATTAGGACAGGCAGGTGCATTTTCCACAAATATCGTCAAACCCGCAAAGAATGAACTGCTTTGAAGCAAACAAGAAAGGTGGGGAAGTCTTATAGTTGTGAAGATACTTTCCCTTCTCCCTGACAATACAAATTTGGCTTGGCTCATTTGAATTTAACAGGAACTGCTGTTTGCACTAGAATTGCCCGATAAGCAATTGGGCTTTACATGCCATGAGTGATAAGATGCAGACAGAAACTACATGCAAGATACACACTCCACAGTGGCAGGGATGTCCACGCAGCACAACCATGCTGGCCTCACTCCAGTCTGGCCTTGGGGGAACTCCCCCTCCTGAAGTCAGCGCAGCACTTCACTTTTGTGAGAGCAGGTTTTTGTATGCTGTCCCTTCCCCAAGCTGCTGTGGTTCAGCCTGCGTTCCAGAAGGTGCTGCTCTCGCCCGCAGCTCCCACTCTGTCAGCGCCTAGGGTCACCAGCCTGACCGCCAGCAGCCACAAGTGTTCTTGGGCTGAAAGTGATCTTGAAAATTAAATGCCTGTGAAGAGTGGGAATTCCTGAAAAAGGCCCTTCTCCCTGCAAAGCCTTCTTGTTAAGTGGTATCTATTTCTGGACAGATTACAAACACTGAAGACAGCTGTTGCCACATTTAAAAATAGTCCTGGAGGAAGGCTTAACCTTTCCCTGACCAGCAGCAAATTATAAGTGCTATTCCTAGATCAAAAAGGCAATTATTTAGCAGATCCTATAAAGGAACGAAGGGATCAGGAACATCTTCATGTGTCATTACTTCCGAAGTTCCTCACCCCACCTAGCCCTGAGTCTGTATCCAAATAATTATCCTAGTGCCTAAGCTTCTACAGGTTGGGCAGCTAGAATCCGAGTTGAGTCCCAGAATCACATCCCCAACTTATTACGTGCTGTAGTGACAGTGATTGCAGTGGTCCACCACTCACACTTCATGTACTTAAAAATCTACAAGAACAGCAAGAAAATGCCCTTGTGTTTGAAGCCCATGGGAATTTCTATTCACCCAATATAATCTGCAGCTCATTTAAGCTGCGGCTTTAACACTAACCATTTGTTTTGTAGTCTCTGTTTACACACAAAAGGCTTTATCTGTCTTAAAAACTAACCCTCGGTGGCAGCTTATTTAGCGAGGGCAGCATCCTCACTAAGGGCTTATATACACGTTTTGGTAGCACCATTTAAGGTATGAATTTAAGGTGATGTAATCAAACCAAAGCACAGTCTCTGTGGATGGTCTTACACAGGTACACATAGAGCGTCTTCCACAACATATTAAAAAAAAAATAGGAAAAGTTTTCATCTGTTAAATAAACCCCTCTTCTATTGAATTATAAATGATCATATCATCTTACGTAACTGTATCTCTAATAATTTAAAAGCTTATCCAAGCTGCAGTGGTCACTGCTCTGAAAAATCTTACTTCCGAGCTCAGTGTCAAGCACTTGGATCACATTTACAGCCGACTGCACACTGTGCGTGGTTATACACACAAGTGCATCCACACAAGGTGGGAACTGAGAGGAAGCATCTCCCAGCCCCAGACTCTCAAAATTCCTGTTAGGCTCACATGATGCCACTTGACCAAACAGTTAAACCCAACTCCTTTCGGCTTGTTGCATGAGCAACCTGAGCCTGTGACTGCAAGTCAACACTCCATCTTCTCTGCTCTTCTGGCTCTTCACATGAAATATAATGGAACTGTACACTGAGGGACTATTTAAAATACCTTTCCAGGAACAGTCCCAAACAAATGCTTCCCTTTCTAGGATCAGATTTTAAAAAGGCTTGTTTGAACTACAGGGTTTACAAGCTTAGTCCTGCCTAACACTAAGGGAGGCACAGGTTCATGGCATGTGGCGTGGCTGGCAGGGGAATAGCATAGGTGCCACACTCATTCCCAGACACATCCCACCCATCAGCTCCCACCTCAGCCCTGCACAGCACCCAGAAAACAGGGGAAAGCTGATTCCTCAGAAGATAAATTATTAAAAAAAAAAAAAAAAAAAAAAAAAAAGCACAATACTTTCAACAAAAAGCCATGGGGACACCAGCTAGCTGTTAGAGCACTCTAGCTTTAAAACTTTAGGTACACATCCTTTCTGAGCACGACTATTTTTTTATTCCATAAAGCTGTGGCTTTCAGAAACAATATATACAGGAAAGGGGGACGTATTGCATGTAAAGCATATATATGCTTTTAATACATATATATTTTTTAAAATTTAAGTACAATAAGTAAGAAACAAACCACAGAGCAAAACCCATGGCTTTAGGCTCTGTGTGTATAGGCATGTAGACACAAACATTTCTTTGGGGCACGTGTTCATCTTATTTGATTCATGCTGTAATAATGCACAATTTTCACGGAGCAAAGCACTAAAGGATGTGATGTTGCATATGGAAATCCCTCATTTTCATTTTAAATCATTCTTTTGTCATGGGAAATGTAAAACAAACTAAAATTTAAAATATATAATAGGCTAAAGATGAAAGGTCTCATCCAAAGTCAATGGAAAAAATAAATTGACTTAATTTTGTTTTGGATTTCTCAGATGTGTCACTCTGTTTCAGGACTAACTGCCTTGCCATGAGCAAAGGAACAGAGGGTGAGGTGTGTGCGCAGGCCAGTGGTCACGGCAGCAGGCAGGGCAGTGCTGGTGCAACTGTCCCAGCCCAGTTGTAATGAAAGGAAGCTTAAACTGGATTTGGGCCATTCATAGGTAAGACTTGCTGGCAAGTGAGTGAGTTCCTGACACAAAAACTGACCCAGTTCAAACTGGTTTCTCTTAAAAAAGGCAACTGTAAAGTGCAGCAACCTGTATGGTAATGAGCTTATATATCTATATGCCAGGACACTAACTATGGGACCTCACAGTCCCAAAGACTGTAGGAAGATAAAGAACCCTATACAAAGTTTGGGAAGTTTAAGGTAGTCAATGCAAGGAACCTTGAAAGCAAGGAAGTCCTTTGAATGCACAGGTGGTATGGGCAACCAGACAGAGCTTTACAATGCTAAACACACAATCTAATCTAGAACTGTGTCTGTCTAAAGACAGCATCAAGAGAAAATCATGTCAAACGCTGCCTCCGTTCTCAACATCCATGCAATGCCAGGCCAGAAACGTGCAAGCAGTCTGCCTTACACCTACTGAAAGGAAGCTGAAAAGCAAGTTCCTCTTGAACAGGAATTCCGTAATCAGTAATGGTAATGAAACATCAGGGTGGAGCTCAGCTACTCATTTCTTATCCTGGAACCACCATCAGGGACTGCCACTGCCTTCCTTGGGCCACAGGCAAGGACAACATCCCACTCCAGGAGCTCACAGACAGGAGTGAGAAACTGCCTTTTCAGAGCAAATAGAAAAAAAGACATCTCTCTGTCAACAGTAAGGGCTTTGCTACAAGTGTCTGAAACTGCAACACAAGCAAGGGACTTCAACTTCTGTGCAACTTTAGTGTTATTCTGGGATGGAGCGTACTGCTCAGCAATAGCACTAGTGATAAGCAGGAAATTATTTCCACAGTGGTAATCTGAGCAGACTATTTGAGTAGGGATGCTACTTTTGTCCCTGTTTTGAAGATCAGTCCATACACTGAGATACCAGCATCAAAACACATTAGGCAGGGCCATAAGACAGCATTGGATTAAACTAGTTTTGAGCCATTTGTGAATTTGTAATCCCTTTGGGCCATATTTATTTTCTTCACACCGCTTTGGTAATTGAGGAAGGTTTTGTATACTGCTGCATATTTTGGAGAAAACTCTTACAGCTGGATGCCACTTAATGTTTTTGTTAGAATAAGCATGGCAATATAAATCCAGCAGTACCATAAAGGGCACACACCATTGTAGTTAGGTACTTGCCCTCCAGAAGAGTGGTCAGGGCCCACACAAGACAAAGAGGGATACCAGCCTTAGGTACCTCGCAGAAGACTTGCTTTTAGTAATTTACAGGCTAAATTTATTCTACTGACTGATTAAGGACAGACAGCATAAAGCACAATGAAATGGTGCAACTTGCCAAAGGTCGCACCAGAATGGGGTGCCTGTACCCACAACAGCGGACATGTCTCCGGAGCCTCGGGCCAGTGTCTGCCAACTGGAAGATGCTCCCTGACACATCTGATTGCAACCCTCTGCACAATTTTTGACTGCAGGTGAGATGAATTGTCATAGTACTCTGAAGTGGCTATGAGCATATATGCAGGCTTATTGAGCCATAAATCTAGGAAGCAATGTGTTCAAGTGATTTTCAAGTTCACCTAAGTTTTATGAAACCTATTTTTTAGCCAAACAACTGCAAATGAGCAGTGCCTGGTGACATTTTATTACATTTTCCCCTTATTATGCCTTAGTGGTAAATTGTTCTTGCCAATCAGTGTTGCAGTATCAGAGAGACTGTTACAAGACAGTCACCTAAAGAAACTGGAAATGAACGATTTGACTGTCTGTCTCTATGAAATGGCCTCCTTTTCATTTTTCAATGCAGCTTAGAGTCCTGATTAAAATAATAAAACAGTACAATGAACAATTAAGAGAGTGGAGAAGCAGGTATGCCACTCAAAGCTAACAGCCACACTATAGAAATGAATCAAAGTAACAGCAGCACTGAGTAAGGAGATGTTTATCCTGAATGTTATACCAAATATTCTTGAAATTGATGTTTTACAGTGATGCTATTAAGCATATTTACACCGTATTAATGGGGAAGAGCGGGCCACCAAGGATTTTTCTTTTCCAATTGCATTCAATAACAACAAGAATACCCGATTTATTAATTTACAGCTATTCCTATATCACAGAAGAGTATCCACCCATGGAAACACCCATATTTTTATAGTGCTATTAATGAACACCACCTCCATAAACTGTTCAAAGACTGATGCAAAAACCAGGACCTTAAAACTAAAGCATGTTTATATTTCTTTCCCATGCATTTTGGTTAATAGTGTTGTAAACATAATTGCCTAAGAGCCATTCAGTGGAATATGCATTTTATTCCCATTTCTAAGAAATTATCACAGGGTCACCCACTTTGCCACTTGTGACTTCTGTGGGCCCACTTAATGAATACCAGAAACCTTTGTGTCCTCCTCCTCTCTCATATATTACCTATGAGTTGGCAGGCCCTGTTAACCATTTGGAAAGCAGGCCTATTGTGAGGTTAGCAGTTCATTTAATGCTGTTCCTCAGAGCTAATAAACTCACATTAGCTCGATTCTACATTACAAGTGACTGGCAAAGCTCAGACGTCCCTGTTGCATTCCCTGGCCATCACACAGCATGGTGCACTACAGTAATTAACATGAAAACGCATGCTAATTCTGTTGATATTTGATATAAAGCAGTGTTGCCTCAAAGTGGTTGTCAAAACCATGTTTGCTGATAATAAACGGTTCCTGTGCAAGTGAATGCGGCAGCCTGCAGCCTTGGTGTTTATCATATTACAGTGTTATGGGCTCTCAACTCTGAATATTCATGGTGGGAAATTAAGCTGTAATTTTTGGATGCTAACAGTATTTGATGTTTAATGTCATTGGGTTTTGGTAGAGCTTTAGGTTGCATATGAAATAAAAAACTAGACATACAATCCATTTTTAAAGTAGCAACTAAAAGGGAGCCTCCTAAAAAGTCACGTTTAGGCATCAAAATAAAAGGCACATTCAAACAACTATATACTTATACAGTTTAGAAACAAACAAAACATTCGAGGTCCTAATTCTGTAAATTTTTATACACATGCTTCTCTAAATATTTGGGAAATTACTATATTATGTCAGTGCCTCACTTTCAGCACGTAGTTTTCTAAACCCTAGGTCGACAGCCTGTTGAAACACTCCTAAGCAAATAACAAAACCAAAGAAGAGTACGCTAGTTATAGGCAGGGCATAGACCCATCCCTGGAATGAGTCAAAGGATCCACTTGCCTCCAGCTTGTGTTTGTTAAATACTCCAGAAAGATACGTTCATTGTTTTCAACAAACTGCAAGAACGATAAACAGTTTTGATGCCTGGGACAGAGCCACCAGAGATAACAATAGTACAAAAAGCAAAGAGCTGCCGTTTTTCATGGTAGTCAGAAGATCAGGAGGAACATTCCTGGAAGAGGGCTTTCCCACCTCTCTAGGACTCCGACTACTCAAACTCAGTGAGTGGCTGGTAGCTACCCTACCATCCTCTAAACACACGTTGCACATGCACAGACAATGAGGTTTGATCTATTTGACTTGGTGTCAGTCACCAGATGACAGCAGAAGTGGCACAGCAACAGAAAAGCAGAAAACAGCATAGACCTTGAAAAGCCTGAAAAAAGAATTCATAAAAGGCACAAAGTCTGCCATCTGTTTTATTTGCTCCATCAGTTCACCTCTTGTACACTTCTTCCACTGAGCCCTGAAAGGAGCTAAAATATCTTTCCTTACAAATGGCCAAACAGTTATTAAAATCAGGAGACTCAAGCTTTTCATAAAGCAGGCTCTCTAGGAAGACTATTTTATCCCATTTCATTCTTCTTCCTAGTCCTCAGTAACTAGTTGTGAACACAGTGTTGCTTTACAGAGCTTGTTGCTCTGGTGTTACCCCAGAGCAATGAGTCTGTGGCTTTCAGTTGCTATGTGATTTTTAATTGTAACGAAGAAGTCCTTTCTGGTGTTCTTGTGTTGCTGAGGAATGTATGGTTCCTATCCCAGGCTGCAGTTTCTCACAGCAATCATATATTCCCTTGGATGAACATGTTAATTAAAATGTCATTGTGCCATTTCTTTCTGCATCAGATCACAGTTTTGTTTTTAAGAAGAACGCAGCAACAAGATGTGAGAAATACAAAAAGAGGTTATGGAAAGATAAGAACATTACTAATTACACCTTCCACCTGCCTGCAATCCTGCTGAAATGTAAGCATGAGATCCAGCAAAAGCAACAGGCTGCAAATGGGATCCTGGGCACTGACCAGCTCCCCCTGTTCCAGTAGAACTGATCTGGATGACTTCAATAGTTGTTCACGCCTTTCAGCTCTCAGTCACAAGGCTTGGACAGAAGACAGAGATTGATTTAACAGAGAATGAATGTAATACTCTGCAAGTAGCTCAGACGGCACCAATTAATCAATTATCCAAGTACATTCCACTTTAATACATTCATTACTATTCTAATCTTTAATCAACTGCTTGTTTCACACACTATGCAGTTCCTCCATTTCTGCATGAAGAACAATATACACTTCGCAAGAAAAAACACCACTTCCAGTGCCAAACATGAAAAATCAAAAGTGTGTTGACCGCCGTATGATGTGAACAATCTTGTAACTAATGGCTTACAGACAATGCTGGCACTTGCTGTGGCTTTGTTTTTACACCTGCTAAAAATATTTATTGGGGATTAGTAGCAGAAACTGATCTGAAGAATTTTTTTTACCTTCACGTCTCAACCAGCTGCTGAATTTCCTAAAGTCTGAAGTGCTTTCAATCTGTGATTTATTTTATTGTTTTGAAAAGGAAGAAGAAAGTTTCAAAACTGTTCGCATCACCTCCAGATCTTCAGCTGTATTGCTATCCTCTCCCCCTCTTCTGGCCCTAGTGTAGGGTAAACTCCATTCCCAGAGGAAACAGCCCACCCCAGCAAGGCCTGATGCAAAGTCCATTTAAGGCTGGAGAGCCTGTCCTTTGGCTTCAATGGCTGTCACAGCACATCCACAACACTGTTGTTACTTTTTTATCCAAGTATTCTATAAAATGAGTGACCTTTATGTGACTGCTTCAAGTCTTAGTCTTTTTGCCCCTACATGAATTTCACATATTTGTTCCAGCACAGCTTCTGCCCAAAAGTGCTCTGAACACCCCCATCATCAGCCAAGGACCGAGGAAGCTCTTTCTGTGAGACAACCTTTTCATGAGTGTGCCACGAAGGATTCCCAGTGACAGAAGACTGGGGGTGAGGTGGGGGAGGAAAAGTGAGCTCTCTGAAGGTGAAAGTGGATCAAAAATTATCTGCAATAGTGAGAAAAATGCATGTGTTGATAACAAGTCTGGCGTCTGATGTACGTACATACTTCACTATCTAGCCTTTCATCAAGAGCCAGAGGATTTATTTTTCAGGCGTGAGAGATGGAACAGCTTAAAACAGTCAGTGACCACAGAAGAGATTAGCACGTTATTATCTTTGTAATCCACAACATTTACTTTTACAGAATTTATTGCAGCTAACACAAAAGTGATTAGTGTTCTGGTTTTGCCAAACTAAGAGGTTGTTTATGACTCCATTCCCACTTGGTCTGTAATAGACAGATAGTGCTGGCTGGGAAGTGGCCAACAACAGTAAGTTTCATCATCTACAATATATTCACAGAAATACAAATGACTTGTGCAATTCCTAATAAGCATCTGGATCTTCTAAAGTTAAAGCAAAGTGTTACGTTACCCGAGCCAGCAAGCACACAATAAAAGGTGGTGCGGAAAGTCCTTCAGCTTTTTTGCCTTTGCTAGACATGCTATTTTTACAAATGTGGACTAACCAGCCACCAGCATTCCAGGATCTCAGGCAGCCCCTGAAAAGTCATGACTAAAAAATGCTGAGATGTTAAAAATAATCAATGTTATTCTTTGTATGTGCATTCTAGCTTTTGAGAATTCAGGATCCATATTTTTCATTTTTGCCCCACATTTGCGATGGCTAGAAAGGGATTTATTTGTTTTTAAATGGAAGCTGAACTTCTCAGGCCATCACAAAACTTGAACACCTAAGGTTTTAAGAAGAATCCTCAGACTTTTTCAAACCTATGTGAGTTAGATGTTCAGTCTCTTTTTCAGAACAGCACAGGAGCCTGAGACTTCAGGATTGTGTGTCCCACCCCTTCCAAAGTGGACTTGTGTTGCTAGAGCGCATACCATTTCAAAAGGTATTTAGACGGCTAACTCCTACTAATTTGAGTTAGATACTTCTCTATTTTCAAATGTGGCCCTCACCACCCTTTGTAAGCAGACCTTATTATTTTAGTTCTTTTGCTTTTCAGAGTTGTACTTCAAGTTGCCACATTAGCAAAAATGTAGAGTAACACTGGTAAACTGAAAGCACGGACTGATGGACACCTGTAGAAAAGTAACAAACCAGAAAACTTTCTTCTTTCCATCCCCTTACTTACACTGATTAAATTTGTTTCGATCTGTGTTTGGAGCAGACTTGGAGAAAGTCAAATTTGTTTCCTCAAACCCCTCTAACATATAACAGAATCAAACCACTCTAAGTGTAACAACTGAATGCTGCCAGTCTTCTATATATTATGAAGTTTTTAGCTCTGCAAAGACAGAGACATGAGAACACCCTTTAGTCTTGCAGATAACATGAAGTTTTACAAGGCAAATAACACAGCTTACTCCTATAAACCCTAGACTGTGATAGCTCTGCCTTGCAGTGAGTCCTCTTTGGTCTGTCACAAAACCAGCAAGCAATCTGTGCCTTCACACACACAACGCAGTCAAGATTCTTGCTCCACTTGGTATTTGAAAACACACCCCAGGTCTTAGTGTATTTGCAATGAATACCTCTACTAAATCTCTCCAGCACATAAATGTTACTTCGGTAAGAAAGATGCTAAAATCAAAGGTGAAGAAATTCAACTGTGGGTTGATTCCTCTAGTTCTTCATTCATCTTGAAGTTGAAAGGACAACAGATAAACTTGTGAGAGCTTTCTTTTCTTCCCCAGTTTGGACTGCAGATCAAGTATGAGTTGCTACAGAACTCTGAAATAGATTAAGATTTCAAAATGTCTTTTCTCATTTAAAGGTTATGTCTGTATTGCAATCACGGTATCTCAAGTAGATGTTCTGGGCTGGCTTCAGACCACTTAGATCTCGTGCTGTGAACAGTGCGAGTTGGGTAGTACAGGGATAGATCAGTTTTGGCCTGCAGCCCAAATGTTTACTTATATCTGGGGAAGCCTTTGTGGCCTTTGCTGGGTTCCCCTGCTACACTGCCAAGATCCGCTGAGCCAGGCAGCTAGCTGGGCTTTTAGTCCCTGGCTTCCACGTTACAGACACTTCAGCACTTGTGCAGAGAAGGCAGAGCATACAACCACCTTGCACCGTCAGGCCATAAAATTACTAAATTGTTTGCATATTGAGGCTGCCACTCTCACCCTCCACCTGGCCTGGTGCTTTTTGAGGCAGCACCTGTGCTAACACATGAACCATGTAGCATACACAACACACACTTGTAAACCTCAGTTTGGACAAAACCTGCATGGTGCTGGACTAACACTTGGCCATTGTGCTGAGAATGTGCTGCCACTTCACACAAACCTCCACTCTCCCTCCCAGCCTTAGTGCTGGCAGAAGGTGCCTGACCCCAAAGGGAACTAACTCCCTTGTGCTGGCCAGGTGCCAGAGCAGCCCAAAGGGGCCAGAGAAATGCCAGAGCTGTCCCTGAACATCCACATGTAGTAAAACTTAACTATATTTAAATTAGTTGTCCCTTCCCATTCTCTGTATGCACTTCATACCTGCACCTGTTTCCATTGGGATCCTTTCTTGTAAAGCAAGGCTTTTAAGACAATAGTGCAAAAAGCTCTTGCAAGGATTCAGGTAATATACTTCCCAATCACATGGCAGACAGGTGGAAAACATGAAAGGAAAACAGTCAATAGCAGCTTGCTAGCTCACCCCCTCTGAACTGAAAAAAAAAATAAATCTTAGGGAGCTGTGAATTACTCCCCTATTGTTCTTGCTACACTATTATTTTGAAGTGGCTCACGCCTGTGTTATTTGGTTTCCTGCTTTGTTTGCCTTATCAGTTTGCTGGGTATGTGTAATTAAAAAAAGCCCTGTTTTACCATCTCACTCGCAGATCCCTTTAGATAATACACCAAGTGTGATTGCAAGAAAAACACAATATAAACTTCAGCTGCTGCAGCTTCCTTGTGCATTTATTGAAACTCTCCCTTCCGGGATATGTATGCCTCATCATAAATGGGTCTGTGCTACAAAAGCCAGTATTTGTTTCCTAGTGACATCTGTGAACATGACAATTTGTTGACATAAGAAAGCACAGACTCTGATAGCAGGCGAGGCTGGACAATCCTCCCCAATAACTCTGCATCCACAGTTACTGAAAAAAAAACCAACAACAAAACCAGGAGCTACTAAGCATGTGGAGAGAGACCTATAGACTGTGGTTGCAGATTAGACCTAGACAATACATTTCTAAGTGCCAGGCTAGATATTCCACAAATGTTTGTCACAGAACAAACTGTGCCTCCTCTCCCATGCACACTCTGCCCTTGCTTTTTCAGCCCCAGCCACTGTGGCCAGTGCTGCCAACAACTCCTGCCATCTGGAGTCCTTTCTCCTTTCACCTCTTCTACGCAGCCTCACTCCATATGACAGTTGACACCACCTCTGTTCTCTCTTCCTAAAATGGCATTTTTTGTCTATCAGTGAATCTAGAGGAAATTCTAGGGTCTTCTTGTGTCTTGACAACAGTATCATTCCTTTAAGAATCAATTTTGCCCTTCTCTTGCTTCCTTCCAAACTCTACTGTGTGACTACTTCTCTAGCTCACCACTCTAAACATGCCTTTTCCTTCTCTGTTTCATGCCTCCTCATCACATCAAATAAAAGCAAATTTTACTCACTTCCAGGATCCTCCAGAGCCTATCATTCTCTCATACACTATTTATGCCTTCTCCCACCTTCAGTAAGCGTATCATGCCACCTTTCATCAAACACAAGATACATTTTCAAACATCTTTTATCCTTCCTTCTGTGCTGTATCTCAGAGATGTGGATGTCCAGCAAGTTATCTCATTCACGCTTTCAAATCCTTCCCTCAAGTCTTCCTTGCCTTCACACAGAAGTGAAACTTAGCTGCCCTGGTAACTATGCATGTGCAGAACTGATGCCCCCAACAAGCAGCTCTGTCTCCCTGTGTTTGCTTTAACCACATCTCTGGGTCCACTGATGGCCTCCTGTCTTATTCACACCAAGACATTTAGGTCAGGGGGTATTCTTTTCACTCTCCCCCTACGAGTTTGAGTTATGACTGGGAAGTGCTGCTTACACACGACTCCTCTGTAAACTGATGACCCTTGTGTTCCAGAAAAATAGTGGCTCAGGTCTATACATTAGCATTTACAAAAGTTTACATTTATACTTGCAAACTCATTACTTAAAGCATGAATACAGCCCCTAACTTAGAAATGCCTATGCAGAAACAGTTTTCTCAACAGGTAAGAGAAAGTTCAATATCTTGGAAGAATACTTTCAGGAGATCATGCTGTTGCTGTTTAACACTGTCCCACCATCTAAACCTTGGTAACAGGTGCAGCAATCCTATGCAAAAATAAAGCAAAACACATTCTTGTAATCCCTTTAAGGTGTGAAAAGCATATACATCACCAGTTATCACAGCTCAAACATTGAGTGCTAATTTATAAACAAGCAACTCATGAACCTTTGGTAACATGCAGACCTGCAACTATCTTCTACATCCTATTTTCATGGGGATTAAAAGGGCAGCCAAGGCCCTAGCTGCAGGCCCAGCGTCCAGGCTCAGGAAGATGGGTTAGGTTTCAGTTCCTTTCAACACTGTCAGTGGAGCTGAGATTTGGTCACAGGCATTAGCATGGGTGTTTAAGATTAGCCCTTGGTGGCTGAGATACAAAGAGCCCGTCAAGCTTAGTGGTTGCAGGAGCTCTGGTGTATAGCACAAAGAGACACCAAGTTCAGCCAAAGCTGAAAGACACTGTCTGGAAAGAGAAATAAACGTTTGCTTAAGGGCTTTTAACTGCTCTTTTTTGACTTGGGGGGCATTAGGCAGAATGGCAGAGAAGTAGGTCTGTAAGCCTTTTGTTCCTCTTCCTTTCTCCAGATACTAGGTAACAGTGCACCTGGGAGCAAAAGGATTAACTAAACATTTTTTCAAACAGCTGCCTTGCAGAAAGCTGGCTGCTACTGAAAGGTATTTAGGCAATGCTAGTATCACTTCAAGGTCAAAATTAGGGACAAGGTTAGTAGGGCACCCTGGTATTGCAGTCAGCAGGGCAAAAGATGCTTTATCCCCCAAGTTGTCACTTTGCTCTTGGTCAAAAACAAATAGCAACAAATAAGAAAGGCCTATTCTTCACAGAAGGCTTGCTTTGGTTTAGCTAAAACCAGTTTTGAAGTCAAGTCAGTCCAGCAGGTATGAAATCCCAAGTGAATACACTTAACTTAGTGCACAGACATCAATTTAGCTCATCTGAGTTACTGAAGTAGGTTAAATCAATACAAGGCACTTGTAAATGGATTTAAAAGAACATTCATGTGGAGTTTGTTTCAATTTAACAAGTAGCATTAGGGAGCAATTTTACTCTAAACCCAAGTAAGGTTTCTTTGTTGGCTACCCTTAAACCCTAGATTATGACACTAATTACCCAGATAGGAAGCACAGAGGAAAGCGAGTGACCCTTCTATCTCCAAGCAAGCTACCCTGAGTCTCTGCACCAGATCCCACAGCAGCTGAATGTGAAACTGACTGCAGAACCTCGTATCCTAAGCCTCCCATTTCTGGGTCAGTGAAACCACTGACATTCAATGTCAAAGCACGTAAACACCAGTCACATGCTAACGCTGAGAGAGTGCCAGCGACCTTCTCCAGTAACCCCTGAGACACTGCAAACAGCACAGCTTCCATCTTCGAGGCCAAGTGTGTGCCGAGTCAGAAGCAGCCAGGCAGCGTTCTCATGCTGCTCATGGGAAGATCTCAGACTTGGTTTGGATACCAACAACAGCCAGGCACATCTTCAAATGGCCCTGTAAAGGCAGAGGCAAACATCCCCTCTACCTGGTTGTAAGCTGGTGCTTTCCAGGAGACGCAGCCTGACCAGAACTGCCTCTGCAGCCGTGCAGCTGTTCGTATGCCACACAGCATGCAAACTCCCCATCCCAGTGGAAAGCAGGAAGGAAGCTGCCACTCCAATTGCCCAGATCACTTCTCCCCTCCTTAAGTCCATGTCCAGCCTTTGACAAGGTTGTAAAAGGATTTAATATGCTATAATGCTTATCTGAACTCAGCCAGATTGAAGGTAGTGCCTTCCAGCCCTCCCTTCCTCAATGACAGGACATTATTTCCATGTCCCATAGTTTCTTTCCTAGCGCTGGCACAGTAAGGTAACCTGTCACAACCTGTCTCCATAGAGACAAATTGAATCTCTTCCCAGAACCACCCAACCCAAAATAAGATAGAGGGCAGCTGTCTCCAGGGAAGGATGCAAGGAAGAAGAATAATTATTAAACAGGGATGTTGGAGCATATATGCCCAGGAAGCAAGTGCGCCATTTGGCCCTCCTGCTGTGACAAGCAGGCAATAATCTGCCTCATCCAAGTACTGTGGGAAGGAAAGTCCCCTGAGCAAAGAAGCACACAGGCAATAGTGCTACTTCTTCCCCAGAAGCAAAGCAGTAGGGTTGGATAGGCCCACTAACAAAACTGTGATTGCAATCATACGTTTTTTTCTATTTATACCAGAGGCTAAATTAACAGATTTATGTTTACTTCCAGCCACTGCTACCAGCCTTAAGGGGAAATGGAGCAGAATGAGGTCAGCAGAGGTCATAGCTCATTTAACCCATCAGTATAGTCAAATTTGCTTATCCGAGCTTTGATTACTTTTCCAAACTTCAAGGCTGGTTTGCAGTATGATTTTTTTTTTTTAGAAAGGGAGGAATAAAAGGCTAAAACTAAGGCCATGCTAAGATATTAATAAATCACTCAACTAGCAAAACTATTATCTTTATTTGGGAAGCTGAATGTTTCTGAATATTCAGCCAAAACCACTCAGCTCTGACCATCTAGAAGCCTTACTCCTGGATGAAAAGGGGCCTGTAGTATGATTTACTAGGCTCGCACAGGGCTAATTATACTTCCCATGGGATTAAGCTGTTAACGCAGTCACAGCCGTTACAATACCCCACTCAGCTCTTCTTCAGACACACAGAGAGCAGGATGCTGCCCTTGCAAGCTTGCCCTGTGCATATTTTAGCTTGATACCTTCTTTTAAGGAATCAAGTCTCACTTAAAGATCGGCATTCTCTAAAGCAGAGGAGGCTCTGGGTCAAGCCATTGCTGAAGTGTTTCGCAACTGCCACCTTCACTTGAGAGCAGCACTACAGAGCACAACTGGAACTGGCCTCTATCAGCACTTACGTGTGACCACCAGAAGCACGGCTACCACAAACAATAGTTAACCCAGCAGGAGCAAAGAAAATCACAGCCATACAGCCACAACAGCATCATTTCAGAACTCTTACATACCCTGTGTAGGCAAAGAAAAAATGAAAAGGAGATTTGTCCTGATACTTGGAGCATTTCAGAACAATAATCCCTCCCACCTTTGACTGCCTTTGCCGCTTCCCCAATGCAGCCTCCAAGGAGGGGCTGGGACAGCAATGCTGACAGCCCGAGCGATCAGCACTAGTCCAAGCTGGCTCTCAGTAGCGGGGCTTCGACATCTAACTGAAGAGTAGCATACACCTCCTGTTAAACAAATAAATAAACAGTGCTTTGGTCTGCTAAAAGAGCCAACACTGTGCTTCCTTCTCAAGGTGAAAAAGCATAATTAAAAAATTAGGGAGTGTAGTATCACCATCTCAGAACAAAACAGAACTCCTGCTTGGTCTGGGTGAGGCTGGCAGAGAGCACCAGATATGCCAGATTTTGGATGTCCTGCCAATGCTGGACTATGTCCAACTCCCAAAACATAGCTTGTACCTATCGATTCAACACAAGGGAAATTTTTTTATCAACCCCTGGGGGCTTCTTCACTGTCTTTTCTTCCACAGCCTAGGACACATTCAGCTGTGTCCACCCTAGCTTCCCCATTGACTTCACATGAGACAGAGTGCTTTGCCTTTATCCTCCCTGTATTTGTCATTCCTTTTTCTGTATTATGACTTTTTTGTTATTTTTAATGGTTGCCTCTCTTTTGTATTACACTTTTTATTAGTGCTTGCAACACTGTACCCAGGATAATGGATCTTCAACTTGTGGAAGCTTGTAAATAATTCAAGTATTAGGGGGATAATCATGACTATTTCATGGAAATGAAATTCAGGTAACTCCACAAGAGATGAGAAACCCATCTCCTGGGCTACACATCCAATTTGCTTCTCATACAAAGCTAGTAAAGAGTAATTTCAGTAGGATCTGAACTGGGCCCTCCAGTCAGGGAATGAACTCAGTCATAACCTAAAGCTCACTGTAAAGCTTGCCACTAATTCAGGGGCACTTATGTGACGTTGTTTTGGCTTTATAAACGGGAACCAGCACGCTTTTATAAAAGAAATTATAACAACAGTAAACCAGGGACACCACTCCAAGACACAATGTGCTCCTGCATTTAGTTCTCCACTTCTGAACCAGAGACATACTGGGAGCCCAGAGTTCATCACACTGCTTAAAAATTAGCAGAGATGCACACAAGTCAGGGCAATGCATCCAGTTTAATCTCAGAAGTGACTGCCACCTGTGCTAGGGACATTGACAGTAGTCTGAAGCTAGTATATTGGGTGAAGTTCAAACATGGCAACAAGCAGCTCCTGAAAAAAGACAATTTACCCTGCCCAGAAGCAGGTGGCCCATGGCAGGCCATATTGACAGACCTGTACCACAACCAGCAGCCGAGAGATGACTTTACCTTTACAACTTTCTCTGTATATCTATTTTCCATTGAACACACTTTTACAACAAAGCAAGTATCTTATGATGGACGCTGGGATGAAATATGAGCAGTAAACAACTTTCTAACACTTTTAAAGGTTTTTTTAAAATGTTTCTTTTCCTAAACCAGGTAAACAAGCTGAAACTACATATTTCAGTGAACTGAAATCCGATGGAAAGTTCAGTCTAAAACAGATTCAATTATTATTGTTCAATTAACACAAATTATTTTGATTTGTTTCTTTGAAAAGCTGTTCAATATCATGTCATATATTTTCATTTTTAAGTGAAAGATAGTGTCTGATGATTTCAGCACCTTTCCCCTTGTTCTTCAAACTGCTCCTTTCTCACAGGAAGCTTCCCCATCAGACACTTTCAAATTTAAAAAAAAGTTCTCAAAATATCTACTACTAGCTCTAACTGAAGTCTACATACAGGAGATCAGAGCAGAAGAGCTTCTTTCACCCTGTGCAATAGTCCCGGCAAGAACATCTTAAACCTCTTCATGTCAACTCAGCCTCTGCATCCTGCCCTCAGGTACCCACATCCCAGAGCCGTTTTTGAAGCTGACTGATTCTACAGCCCCTACACTGTGATAGAACCAGCTCCCAGAGTTTTCATAGCCTTTAGCATCAATTTGAATGCATGCTGAGCTGACCAGTTAAAAAACAAGACCAAAAAACCCACAACCCACCCCCCAAAACACACCACCACCATGTCCTCTTTCCAGCATGGTAGACAGACATGTCTGACACTGCCTTTCCTTCTGTGCCCCCACACCAGCGGTACTCTGTAGTTTCAAACCCAAAGCACCTGGTTATACTATTTCTGTCAGGCAGAAGCCAGCTCCCAGGTAAACTCCAGCGTGAGCATGGCATTTGTATGAGGACTGGATGGATGGATGTGCTCTCACTTCTAAGCCTTAAAGAAATGAAAACTCATCTATGAAAGTTTCACCAAGGGGGGGGGGGGGGGGGGGGGGGAGAAGAAACAAAGGCAAGGTAACATGGTTTCAGAGAAGACAGCCCCTTGAGCTATTTCCAAACATCAAAGAAAAAGGCCTCCAGCCTGTTCTCCTCATCTGATACCTTTGTTCCCCCAACTCCATGCCTGCAGGCACTTTCCCAGTGATGCACAAAAGGCTCCTACAGCCAATGGACAGCTCTGTGTCCACACACTTTACCTGCCTCCTGCTCCGATTACCTCACACTGTCTCTTCAGACCAATCAAAGTTCATTTCATATGGAAAAAGGCTCTTGCTAAGCTAGGTGGGACCAACCAGGGAGTCTTGAGTCCCAGAAAACTCCAGGGTTCTGTATCAAGGCATACGCCTGCACAGCCTGTCTGCTACTTCATCTGCAGTTACAGTTCAGGTGAGTGCTTCTGCTCCACCCTCAGATTGTGAGGCATATACTTGGGTGTTTCCCACTTCCTCACCTCTGTTCACAGTGATTTCCCTTCTACAAGTCTGCATTTTTATTTTTATGTTCCACTCAAGGTTACCTTTCCCTGCTCATCTCTCCATTTGCCTCCATGGCTTTGCAGGGATGCTGGACAGGTTTCAATGTTTATAAAGCATTCTTCACAACCACAGCATGCCCACCTGCCTAGAACTGCTGCCCTTGAATGCATCCCTGTCATCACATACTCTCCCATGGGGCAGGGTGCGAGTAGCAAACCAGGCAGGCCAGAAGGGGTCTCTAGAAACAACTAATTGTGGCTCCCTCTTACTTCCTTAATCACATAAGGAAGGCTCCTGACAGTAAACTCCTTGCTTGCCATCAGGACCTGCTGTTATCTGTGTGCAAATTCAGAAGTAGTGCTGATGAAATTGCAGACAGGACCTGTCAGTGTAGCACTGTGTATGTGTTCAACCTGTTGGAGCTTTTCATAGATCAACACACAATGTATCCTTGTAACAGCAGCATTTCCCTTTCACATCCCAACCTACAAAGCTTGTGTGATTAAATTCAGATAAACTTATAACAAACTGCTGCTCGCTCCTGGCCCTGCACTGCCACACATCTTGAAGCTGCTGCAGACCCAGCCAAGTTAAAACTACCCCATGCTGATTTTGATGGGACTAGTCCCAGTGCTAGCCAAGCTGAGACTTGCGATGCTGCAAGAAGCAGGTTTGTGTGCAAGCAAGGAACAAGCAGCCTGGGATGGTGCTGGCCAAGTGGAAGGTGGGAGTGCTTGCCTCTGTCAGCCAGCACACAGTGAAGGCAGCATGACACTCTCCTCTGTGCTGAAGGTTTGGGAGGGCTTTTCTGCCTCCTCTGTTTGCAGGGGCTTCCCTGGAGCTAGATGTAGTAAATGAAACGGGTTTTTGTTCATTGCCTCTCCAGTCCCTCCACATAGGGGTTTTAGGGAGTTTCTCTCAGCAGCAAATGACAAGAAAATGAACAGGCATGAAAATATCCTAGGAGCACTAATTATTTCCACCATGTAAAACCAGGGGTCTGATCCAACCTTCTTTGAACCCAGTGAGACTTTTGTACTTGCAATGAAGGGTGTCCTAAACCTAGACGCTTTACTCCTATCGGTTGGCAAGAAAAGCTAGAAAAGGGAGCTCACTCTTGGATCTGGATTTAAATCCAGGTCTGTAAGTATACGCTGCCTTGTAGACACACGCTGCCTTACAGACATGCTGCAAAGCCAATGAAATGCCTTTGCTGGTCTTTAAGTAAAGGCACTAAACGTGACACCTGACCCCCCGAGTTTCATGCCATTTTGAGCCCTAGACAGCAGCAGCCCCACACAGCTGGGGGACGGTCCTTCTGCCCCACCAGGGGCTCACATCTCCATTGCCCCCCATCCTGTGGCAACTGAACTTATCTTGCTCAGCAATCTGCCTTTTGCTAGGGAGTGCTGATAGGTTACATTCCCCATGTAACACAGACTTTGTAATTATTTTACAAAAGCACCAAATTCCTTGTCAGCAGTAGCCTGCCAGGTGGAAACAAGAAAAATCAATGAATTCAGAAGACTGTAGAGGAACAAAGGAAGGAAAAAAAAACCAACAAAAAACCAAAACCCCCATTGAAATTAATGCTTCATTCACCTGAACTGAAGAAGATAGAGCACTGGAGTAGCTAGGATTTTAATTTAAAATACCTAGTCAAGACCAGAACTTGGCCTGGGCTGTGGAGTACAACCCAGCTCTTTCTTTCCTTTCCAAGCAAGTGAGAAGCTGGGATATATTTTTTTAGCAGTGCTATCACTATAAACGGTATGATTTTTCCCCAATTGCAATGCTTACTGCATTTTACTTAAGTTACAGTGTAGCTTAACACAGATCTGTCTGCCAGTTAGATGTTTTGAAATGCCACCCATTCCTGACCTGTGTGATTGAAATGGAGGGATTACTCTGTCCAGATGTTTAACTCCCTGCGAAGCATGTGGCCAGAGAAACCCCTGTACTGCTACAGCTCTCAAGTCACTGAAGTCAGGCAAAGCTACTCCATTACCAGAAGGCTTCAGTATTACTGGATTTATCTTGATTGCCCATATTTCTAAAAAGCTAAAGGGTGTTTCACACCAGAACACGGAGAATTTCTTACTTCATAATTGAAAAATGTACAGATAGAACTACTGCAGAGAGGTGAAAAGAAGGAACTGCCAAGAAAAAGAGTATGAATGGCATTATTATTTTACATGCCATTATCAGACGACAATGGCAGCATACCTGGATGTATTTTATAATGACATTTAAACTTAACATTTTTCAGTGTTAAAAATTGAATTCCACATCACACATGATTCCCAGTAGCTTTTTCATACAAAACACTCAAATTAGTCTATTTAAAGTAGGCAAGCATTATAGGCTCTTGCAGCAGTGGTGATTCACAACAGAAAGCAGCAGAGGCACAGATTACCACAGGGTTGGAAGAATTCCCTCTGTCTACCCCGGATCACAGTCCTTCCTTCCAGTTCACTACCTTTCTTCACCCAGCAGCCAGAAATTAAGACCTTGAAAGCCCAGGACAAAGTGCTTCTGTTTGCAGAGATGACAGACAGGAGTGATCCGCTGTGTCTACCTTGACAGGTTATTTAGCCCAAGCACAGGACCCAAGCGGTGTGGTTAACACTATTTCTAAAGGTAGTTAGGCTCAATGCTAGGTCAAGGATCTCTGAACAGAGCTCCACTGCATGGTGTGGATATGCCTCGAGACAGATATCATTAGCTGGTATTAATCCTGACAGAGCACCCTGAACACAACATCCTTAAAAGGGCTTAGCTGAGAGTTAGGCACTAGTTAACTTATAAATTAAAGTGTGAATTACATTAAAGCATGAAGAAAGTAAAGGGCAATTTAAATTTCAGTTCATTATGAAGTCAAAGCAAGGAAGCCGATTTACTACCAGCTAAGGATTTGGTCTAGTTTCTCCTCCTCATAATTTCAAGCCCTGTTTTGTTGCAGGAAAAGCTGTGTGATGTGACATTATTCTGCTGCATGACACTGGAGATTCACATCAAACGCTCTATGTATTACTTTAATAAACATTTAGACCACTTGCAATGCATTTCATATTTTATGTGAAGATATCGGGGGCAAGGGAACACCAGCAAACAACTTTCCGTGGGATTCTTGGAATTTCCAGTTAAAAACATTTACCAATATATCATTATTATAAGCTTTTTGTTTAATTCCTTGCAATAATCATTCCAAACAAGGTTGTGCACTTCTAACACTAGAGACAGAACTGAAAACAGTAAAGTGCTCTGAAGTAAAGGGAACTGAGCATAAATTGTTGATCAAGTTGCAAAGAATCACAGATATTATTTAAACCACTTTGCATGACGAAACCACATCCAAATCCTTCAGAGAGATTGTGCAAAATTCTAATCTTTAATATGAAATTTATAAAACTATGTCCCACCTTTGTTACTGAACATGATCAACTCATAAGTATACATCTCATGGGCTCAAAATCAGTATTTATTTCTTGCCACATACAATATACCTATTTGCCTTGATAACACCTGTGAGCAATTTTCTGTTAGCTGGAGGCAGTTGCTCTCCAGCCTACAGGTCCCTTATCTGGGATTGCTTGGGGCCACATCTGCAGTCCTAAGCTGAGGAGTGCCTGGAAGTGTTCCCAGGCACTGATGCCAACTGGCAGGGAGCAGCCTAAAACCGCAGTAGTAACTGCTTCCATGCTCAGCACAGGGTGGCTAGGTGCCGACTGCCAGCAGAGAAGGTCTCTGGGCTCTCCCGGCTGTCAAATCACGCCTATAATGTCTGAGGAGAGCAGTAGCTGGAATAGGGCATTTATTTTTTTTCCAGGAAATAATCTAACAGTGTCCCGGGGGAGAGGAGACAAATACTTGCATTTATGATTATGTGGGCTGCCACAAGCCTCAGTCTTTCTCTCCATAGTGACAAGGTGAGCAAAGGGAACCCATGGCAGGTCCTGCACTGTGCCACCACACAAAAGAGCCTTCATTTCCCAAGGGAAGTACATCCAGGCTCGAGGTGTTCCTCCCTTTTCTCCTACTCGCTGGCTGGTCAGCAAAAATGTGCTGGGATACAAACGCCTCTGTGGTCAGCACAGCTCTGAGGATAAGGAGTACTCCTGGGCAATCACTGAGCCACTGCAGCTTCTTCTACAGGACAGAGAACTCCTGCAGCAGCCCTGCACACAGAGGGTACCAAAAGGATTTTTTAAAATAAATTCCTCATTCCTCCATGTATCCTAGCAACACCTCTCTGAGGTTAGAGATGCAATGCCTTGCCCACCTGTTGCATAGAAAGCCTAAGGCAAGATACATATTGCTTTCTTCCCGGCTTGCCAGACTAGTATGAAGTCACAACGATTAAGGAATATGCCACAATCAGCACACCCCAGTCTCGTCTGCTCAGGCTGGGTTTCACACACAGGCATTTGCATCGCTAAACATCCTGAACTCTGCAATGGCTCATGCAGTGTGCATGTGGTCCAAGGAAAGGCCTTACTGACACAGGCTGAGGGCTTTGTGATCAAGGCAATAAAAAGAGGGTGGCCTTAATCCCTGCAACAAAAATGCTTTATGTGCAGTCACACCATGCTGAAGGAGCTCAGGTCCTGAGCAGGTATCTAAAGATTTCCAAAAGATCTGTAGGTCTCAAATGTGCACAGTAAACAAAACTGAAAGAAAATTTGACTCCTCCCATGCCCTTTCCTTGAACCTGATTGAGTTGCAATATAACAATAGTAAATGAGCAGCCCTGGTAAAAAAAAACCAAAACCAAACCACAAACAACAAAACCAACAAAAAAATCCCAACACAAACAAAAACCAAACCACCACCAAACCAAGAAACCTGCTGAAAGGTTGAAAAGCAACCTTTCACATAAGAGATGCCATTCTTCCCATCTTTCCACCCCCCTGCAAAGCACTCCTTTGCATTTTCCATTTCGGGGGGGTGGGGAAGATATAGAAAATGTTACAGAAATGATCATATAACTTTATAAATTTTGTTTTAGATAACAAATAAAAATAAATTTCATCGAAAATTAAAAAATAAGGCCTGTAAAAAAAACTGTAAAAAAAGAAAAAAAATATTATGGATCACTTTCTACACACAGTAATGATGGTCCTTTCCCTGCAATTCCCCTGCTCATCAGATTACATTTCTCTAGCTATCACTAACCAAATCCTTTCAGCTACAACATGCATTTGTCACTTAAACCTCAGTTACCTTAGTTTATCATTTATCTGCATTCCTGCAAAGCAAGCAAATAAGAAATGACAGATTTTGCTGCTTTTTTGTGTTACTGAACTAATCCACTGCTAAGTCCATTTTATACTAATATATTAAAGGGAATTAAACGGTCGCACAGGCACATGCAAGGGAGCCTCTGTCCTCAAGGCCAGTAGGGAAGATGAGGTTATCACTGCCCAGTCAAAGATACATCATTTGCTGTAGCTCTCTCTTATTCATCTTCACTCAGAGGAAAATACGGGATACTTCATAAGTGGTTTTGGCACTTGTGAGTTATCCCTCTTTCCCCACTCATGAAGATAAATGCTGTAATGAAACACAGCCATCGGGTATTCTCTATATTTGGAGCACTTAAAGTGTGAACAATAATTATGCCTTTTCATTGGATAAGTTAAGGTTGACTGCCCAGCTACCTGGGGAAGACAGGAATGATTTGCACTAGCTCACAAGCAATGAATGGAATAAGGTGGCATACCTCCTCCCTCAGCGAGGGTTAATCTGCTAATCTCAGGCTGAATAATATGCTCGGTACGTCAAACATTCCTTTTTACTTTAAGGCTACCTGGCAGCTGAATCTGCAGGCTGAGATGAGTCCAGCTGAGATGGCAGCAGCCACTTCATTAGTTCAATGTCTGTTTGTTTCTGACGCTTCTGTGGAACCATTGACTAAGTTGTTATAGCAAGTGAGAAAAAGATCTTTGTAGGTAAGATTTTTTGCAGGTGTCACATCAGTTTTAGGATGTGGCCCTGGCTTGTGCCACACAAACAAAACTGCCTTTCGGGTGACAGACATCATAAGTGAGAACTGGATCATGTTTTCTGTGCGAGATAAAACTTACTGCCTTCATAGCTGTCATTTTTTTTTTTTATAGGGCAAGGGAGGAAATTCAAGTATTTAAAGTTACATTTATATATGAAAACCTGATAGACATATCTGGCAATAAAAACACAGTTGTTAACAACACACTGAAAATAATGCAATGGTACTACTGCACAGGAGACTGAAACCCTGTCTCTGGTTAAGTCCGAGGACGATCTGCAGGTGAGAGCCTCCTCATTTATTTAACACAAGGAGTAGTGTTTGTATTTGTATATTGTGCAGTACTGGGCAGAAATACCCTCAGGAATCCATCATCTAGCACTGCACAAATTAGAACATAAGGCGTAAGCCCTGGAAAGACAGTTCTTCAAACGCAAGGCAGGAGTTATGTTTGTATTTTATTCAAGTGGAAGAGATGCACCATCCAAAGCCAATCTCTTGAAATCTGCAGTGGACTTGAAGCATGCATGCTCACAGCATCTGTTTCATCTTAAATTTAATAACAGATCAGTGGTTGTTTCTGATGTAAATATGAAGCAGTTGGTAGACATAGGACAGGTTTGGACACAGCTGATCTATTGCAGCCTTGCAACACCACCAACTCCCACATCCACCAGTTATTTTTGTGCAGCTACTAATGCTAAAGATGTGTTAGGAAAATAAATCAAGTATTACTGTGCCCCAGGGAGAGCAGTTGCAACAAGAAGCAGGTTGTGGGTTAAAATAGCCAGGTGCATCTTAACCAATATACAAAATGGTCAAAGAACAGCTGCTTGAAGACGCTCCTGAGGTTCTGGCACATGCTATCTAGAAAATATTAAGAGTATTTCAAAGCACACACTGGCTCACATTCAGCACCCAGAAGCTATTTTAAGTGCTCAGTGGACACAAACTAGTGTTATGAGGGCACTTTTCTTTCAAGATACATCAATACTTTTTGAGCCAAATAATCCCATTAGAGGCCTTTGTAAACACTTAAATCTGATGAAGTGGCTGTGATGTTCTCATGTTAGGAAATGTTCAGAGGCTGAACTAGAGGTTCACTTACCTAGAAAGAAGAAAACTAGAGGTTTTCTTACATCTCTTGAAAAGAAAGTCAAGCTATTTGCTGGGCAGTTTTGGTGCTGTGCCTATCATGTAAAATCAGCTTCCAGAGAGAATCTCTGGATTCTGAGGAAGTGCCTATTGGCACAGAGCAGCTGGTTCAAGAAAATCTTGAGCCAGAGCCTACAAACTAAGGGGTTTTAACTTACTGAGCTGCGAAGCCATGGCTAAAAAAGCACAGAAAGTACAGCCCTCACCTCCTGGCAGAACAACAGCCTCAGATCCAAGAGCAAAGGGTTCCAGTCCTTTTCTGGCTTGGCCTCACATCACCTCTCTGCCTCAGTTTCACAAAGCACTCTAAGATCCACACACAGGAAGTATATGAAGGAACACATAATGCTATTATTACCCAATGATATGGCTCTGTATTTTGTGAAGGC